>NW_015667422.1:948610-966454 GCF_001515625.1 Sinocyclocheilus rhinocerous
CCGTCAAGTTTGTCTCTACAAAGTTTGACCAACAAGATGTAAAAGCTGCTGAATTTGCTCCCGTGGCAGGCAAAATTTTTGTAGAATTTTATCTTTTGACATGGTAGCTATACTGACACTATAATGAAATAGTGCACATACACTAACTGGCTCCGCGGACGCAGCCGTCTTTGATTTAGGACAACTATTCGCTGTCTCGCTTCCATAGTTTGACCAAACTCCCCATCACATTCATTCCCTTTAAATAGACTCCTAATTATGTGCTGCCTAATTGTTTGCCAGCCGATGTGCCTTTGTATATTATAATGGAAAAACTAACAACCATTAGTATAATGACAGTTTTATTCTTTGCATAAAAACACTCAATTTATTGAACACTAATTGAACACTGGGTGTATTACAACTTTAGAATTGTAATATTTATTTGGTTCTGCACTTTTTCTTGCCACAGAATTACAATCGTATCGACTGAAATGTGAAGAAGCTTTTTGCACAGTGGTGGCCACTAGCGGAGTGAACTGTGAACAGCGATAAGGTATAGCTAAGAGTGGTCCAGACTAACCTTACGAACGAATGACTTACAGAAGGTATACTTAACTAAGAACGTTTCGGGAAACACGTATTAACGTAAAGGTACAACTTAAGGTATAACTTACGAACGACGTAGCGTTAAGAAGGTTTCGGGAAACGCAGCCCAGGTCACACAGCATGTTATTGATTCACTAAAAAGAACTGGCTCATGAGAGTCATTTGTTCGGGTATCAAACTATACTGGTTGTGCTTTATGTTTTGGATTTTAAAAAAGCAATTTATAAGAGGCATTTGTGTGTAAATTGGACTATTCTGGTCGCACTGCATTGTTTCACTAAAAACTCACGAGAGTACCATGACGCATGTGTGTGGTGCTGCTGACGCAACGTTTGCATGCAGAGGAATGCACACATATGTGTCATGGTACTCTCGTGAAACTGACACGGAAGAGAAGAAATTGTGGAATAAAGTCGTTATTTTTGTTTTCTTTGAGCACAAAAAGTCGTAGCTTCCTAAAATTACGGTTGAACCACTGATGTCACATTGACGATTTTAACGATGTCCTTACTACGTTTCTTGACCTTGAACGTGGTAGTTGTGTTTCCGGCTATGCAGGGTCAGGAAGCTCTCGGATTTGATAAAAAATATCTTAATTTGTGTTCCGAAAATTAACGAAGGTCTTACGGGTTTGGAAAGACATGAGGGTGAGTAATTAATGACAGAATTTTCATTTTTGGGTGAACTATTCCTTTAAACTAGTCCTGCGTGTACCTAGCTACTACCAGTGTTATTTTTAGTATCACTGAGATACTATTAGTTTTTATTCACATTTTGATTTATTCTATTTTCATTTAAAGTTTAGATGAGGTTTTAGGTTCATTTTGTTGCGTTTTTTTGAATTTTTATTAGATTTTTTTTTTAAATATGTAAAAATTTAGATTTGATCAATTTTCATTTTAGTTGTAGTTATTTTAGTACATCAAGTTAAACCAAATGAAAATGAGATGTTGCCTTGCTGCAACTTGATGAAGTTAAATATTTGCGGGTTTTTTAAATACATTTTATTTCAGTTAACATTTAATTTATTTCAAGCAACAAACTGTTTTTATGGGTTTAGTTAACTTACCCTGCGCCTACAGCTTCAAATAATTCAATTTTTGCTGTATTTTAGCAGGAGTGAATGACTGCTTGGCTTGTATTCAAACCAAGGTTGAAAGGAAGGTCTACACAGCACGGCACTGCATCCATTTGAAATTGACCGGCAACTGCATCAATAAACATGATTCCTGTTCATTTCTTTACACTCCACCTACTAATAAAAGGATTCAGTGTACAATTCCTTTGAAAGCAATGAGGTCAGAGGACAGGACATTACTGATGGACAGTTTAAGGCCTTAGGGTATCTGTCCCTTTCATCACTGTCTACTGATATTTTCATGCTTGCTTTCTCACTGTCAGCGGCCATCTGCTGTGTCAAAGTGTAAGCAGTGTTAAGTGATGGCAGTGTGGCAAAGCTGCAGGGAACGTTGGGTAAAGATTCATTCTCTCTGACTGCCATACAGTTCATGACAACAACTCAGTGCTGCTTTTAATACCTGGATGAGCATCCATTTGCATGAACATTTGTGTGAATATCAAGAAAAATTTTTTTTTTAATTAATTAATTTCAGAAAAAACCTCTAAACTGTGTGAAAAATAAAAATTAGCTGAAAATTGACTCACCATCAGGACATCCAAGATTGGACACACAACTTTTCACTTCACAAGACATTAATTGATGTACTGGAGTCTTGTGGATGATTTTGGACTCTCATTCTGACGGCACCCATTCACTGCAGAGGATCCACTGGTGAGTGAGTGATGTAATGGCGAGTATATTTTCAGCTAATTTAAATTTTTGGGTGAACTATTCCTTTAATTGGCAATCAATCAGTAAAACTATAATGATTTCTATAATTAATAGAAAAATCATTACCGGTCTTCAATGATTATTATAGGTGAAAATATATAAAATAAAATTATAATATTAATATAAATTATATTAATATAATATAAAATTATATAAATTATATTATGCTGACGAATGAAAGAAAAGAAAGACACATATGGGTTTGGAGGAACATTTTTGTTAAATGTATTTTAGAAATGTTAGAAGAGTTTGATGCATGTGCATGCCAAAAAGTAATCTTTCCTCATCGTCACACAGATGATTTTATGTTGTTATGAGCAGCCAAACATTCCAACTGTTTTCTATTTAATTTTATAATTCTATATAATATATACCTTCAGTTCTAAAACAATGGTGTTTTTTTAGGGATGTAATGATTAACCGCGAGCCGGTTGAAAATCGATTCAAATATGTGACGATTAAAATCGGTTGAGATGCTAAACAAATCGCGATTCATTTAGGGGTAGGACAAATGAGGACAATAGAAGCAATCAAAACCAACAAAAGAGCAATAATATGCAAGTGTATATATTAGTATATTAGTTTTATTTTAATTTCACACAAAAAACGTGCAGAATTTTGTTCAAGCAATAATAAAAGGACACATTTCATTTATAATTTGACTTAAATCTCATTTTGTTAAAAAAATCGTGAATCGAATCGTGAAAGGAAGCGAAATAGCCTGAAATATCAAAATTGGTCAGTGCCTGAAAAAAAAAAAGAATGAAATAATGCTTTGCCTGTAGTGTCTTGCCTAAATTCATTCTGGCACTGCATCCTTACATTGACAGCAATCTAACACCCATTAACTTCAAAACACAATACCTTTAACTCGAATGTTTGTACAATACATACTTGTATTGTCATAAATGGTTGTCAAGTGCTGACTATATAAACGTATAGTTTTTATTTGATTTTGATGCTGAAGTGTATGATGCAGGGCACAGTAATATTCTTAATCAGGGCAGAATCAATTTGATCATGCAATGATGTTATTAAGCTCTTCACAAACACTCTTATGTGTTAGCACTCCAACTGTTTGGATATGCAGCCAACAGCAACTGGTACCGCAGGGTTCTAATGCGCACAAGTCAGACATCAAATGTGTGAGCTGAAAACCTTGGTGTAAAGCTTCCAGCTACAGATTCTACAATGTAACTCCATTTTTAGTTTCTCAGAGTAAAAAGCAACCAGCATCCCTGTGGTGCAGAATGTTAAATGCGTAGAAGCACTAGTCCTCTATCACGTGCGATCCGAAGTAAGAAATGTCAAAGCCTGGCATGATGAGAGATTATTTTACCTTATGTTTTGTGACACTGAATTTCATAATTTAAAATTTTTTTGAGATAATTAGTGGTGCTTGCGAAGCATCACTATTACTATGTTGTTTGTCTATTATTATTATTATAGATTTCGAACAAATTTTGGCGCGTAACTCGTCCCACACCGTTTGTCTCAGACCCACGAAAGAGGCCTCAAATCATGCGGCTTATTGGGGAGAGGTGTGCTATGACTTTTATAAGTGATCGGGCGTATGATGTTTGCACAGAGGGCGCAAAATCCCGTAGACTTAACATTGTGACCAACTTCGATGGGCCATAGCTCCAAGAGAGAATTTCGTGGAAACATGTGGGTCACCACATTTGAAGAGGCTGGCAAGCTGTACGAGAACATACCACGCAATGGGGTATAAGTTGTACCCGTGAAATGCAAGAGTCCCCCAAATTTTCCCCATAGACATACTATGGTGAAGGAACTGAGCACGTGCTTTTCCTAGGGTAAATTGCATAGGAATTTTGCATTGAACATAACTCTGGATCAAAATGTCATAGAGACATGGGGGTGGGCTCATTTTACTCAGGCAACCAATCAGACTCTCAGGATCATTGTGAAGCTGCCAAGCCACTCCCTAGCAACCAAACAGAGTACCCTAGCAACTGTTTAGCAACACCTATATCTTTGCATCAGAACATCGTATAAACCTGTGAGTTGGCTCATTTGACTCAGGCTAGCAAACAGGACTTCCAACATTCTACACATGCTAGCACTGAAAAGCTACATGCTAATAGCGATTAGCTAATTGCTAAAAAATGCTAAAAATCATAATGAATTGTTAAAACATCATAAAAAATAGACCCCACTAACTGCCCAGTGCCGAGTTTTGCCACGGCAAGCACCACTCACATTTTCTTCAGAAAATGTACATATAGTTCTCCTTACGATCACAATAATATTTTCCTAGAATACTCTCAATCTACCAAACCTATTCAAAATCATCAAAAAATATTTGATACTTTTGAAAGGAGTCTCTTATGCTCACCAAGGCTGCATTTATTTGATCAACCATACAGTAAACGTATATATAATACACAAAATTATAATAATATTGAGAAATATTACAGTTTAAAATAACTGCTTTCTTATTGTTATATATTTTTAAATATAATTTCATCCTGTGCCACAAAGCTGAATTTTCAGCATCCTTCCTCCAGTCTTCAGTGTCACATGATCCTTCAGAAATCATTCTAATATGCTGATTTGCTGCTCAAGGAACTTTTTTATTATTATCAATGTTGAAAACAGCTGCTTAATATTATTGTACAATTTTTTTGTAACAATGTAAAAACAGAGATTATCACTCACTATGTCAAATATATAATTAAATAAATATACAAAAATAAAAAAATAATTAATTAATTAATATATAAGTAACTATGGTGATGACACAATTTTGCAACATATCTCTTTCTTTTTTCTCTCTCTCTTTTTTTTTTGTTACTCTTGCTTGCATTTGCCTTCCGTAGAGAGACCTGTCTAATCCTGCTAACTGCTTTCCATACAAAATGTAAAGTTCATCAGAAGGTTTTGCGGTTTATTTAATGTTGTTTTTATTACATTAACATGGTCAAATATTAGAGCAACACTGGGATGGTTTGTTTCTCTGAAAGCTGAATAATTAGCTAAATGGATTTCTCTATTACCAATTTGTTAGCATGGATAATAGATGTATTACAAACATTACAAATGACAAGGCCTGACCCTCAACCTCAGATTTGCTTTGTTGTTACACTCATTCAAGCCAAATGAAAAAACAATGAATACTAGTGAATACTCAGAATTGCATTTTAACATTTCACTTCATAAACTTTGTATTTCCTGCTGCTACTGAGGTTTTCATATGGTGAGCTGTTTATAATTTAAAATGTACAGTCTTGAGATTGTTTTGAGGTCCAGTGGAAGTGATTTTCAGACATTCATGCCTGTACAGATGTGAAATAATTGCTCATATACTTCAAATGCTGTTTGTAGTTGTAAAATGACTATAAGCAGAACATGCGTACATGAAAGCGTTTTCATTTTATACATGAACATTATTTTTGACAATATTTATGAACCTCTGCTAGGTTTGTTGAATTAAACTATTGGGTCATTACTTCTATATCATTAGAGAGCTTCTGGGAAAATTACATGTTTGCGTCTCAATAACTACCTTAGTGTATCATTGCAGACATGTGCTTTAAATATGTAAACGATAATCCATAAGTTACTAGTATTAGCATTGTTGCTTAATGAAATATCGTATGTCTCATTAATCGCACTCATGTGATTCATTAATTTAATATTGTCACACTAGCTGTGATTCAAATGCTTCAAAGAGCAGCTGAAGTCAAGAGTACCTCATGGCATCAGAAAAGCACAAAGAATATGACAGATGTCAGAGAAGTTGCCTGGGCAACAGGGATTTTTGTTCCATGATTGATTCACTGCAGTCACCAGCCAGACATTAAAAATGAGTCAGAGAAATGAGTCCCCAGGAATTATTAATGCTGATAAATCTATTGACTGCTGCTCAGCTGAGGGGAATGTAGATGAGGAACTATAAAAACAGCGAGTGTGAAAGGCTCCACTTACTGAATGGCTGAAGCGGTCACATGGTGCATTTTATCCCCTGAAGTCCACTTGATGTTAGTCAAGACTTAGTTTTTATATGCACCACAACAGAAAGTTCATAAAGGTTGTACTGTGAAATTGCATTTATGAAAAAACACAACTGATGTGAATCTGATGAGCATCTGATTGAATCTAATTGCATCTGATGTGAAACAGGTAAGCATTTCTGCTTACCTGTTTCACATCAGATGCAAATAGATTCAATCAGATTCACATCACTTGTGTTTTGTACTCTGCACATAATACAATCAAGTACATCAAACATTTAATTGATTTTTTATTTAATTACTTTTGAGTTTATTTTGATCTAATCCAAGGTAAAAGGCTAGATTTATATTAGTATTATTTATAGACTATTACAGTATTTCATAATTTTAATAAATAAAATACAATTTAATATTTTTTTTAATTAGCTTTTATTTTACACTTTCAGTTTTCATTTTAATTTTGGTTTTAGTAATTTTGTTATGCACTTGTTCATTTTATTACATTTATCTTTATTTCTGTTTTATTTCACTTTTTTTTACTTCACAACTAGATATGTACATTTTCTGAAGAAAATGTGAGTAGCGCTTGCTGTGGCAAATCTCGGCACTGGGCAGTTAGAGGTTTTTTTTTTTAATGATGTTTTAACAATTAATTTGGATTTTTAGCATTTTTTAGCATGTAGCTATTCAGTGCTAGCATGTGTAGAATGCTGGAAGTCCTGTTTGAGTCAAAGGAGCCAACTCACATGTTTATACGATGTTCTGATGCAAAGATATAGGTGTTGCTAAACAGTTGCTAGGGTACTCAGTTTGGTTGCTAGGGAGTGGCTTGGCAGCTGCCAGTGATGATACTCGAAAGGCTGCTTGCCAGTATGAATGATATAAAGCAACTACCATGTCTCTTATGACATTTGGATTTGAAGGTATGCCGCTTTAGGTTTGGGTTGCTAGGGTGCTCTAAATGTTTTTTTTTATTATTATAACATTAAACAATAAATAAAAATATTACTATTGCAATAAACTTATTTTATTTTAGTCATTGACCAAGGCTAAATATTTTTATTTATTATTTTTTAAGTTTCTTAGCTGAAGTTTTTCATCTAATGTTTATATAATTTTTTTTTTATTATTTCAGATTTATTTCAATGAACGAAAACATTTATTCACTTGTTTTATTTACCAATAAAATCACTAATTCCAGACACAGTGCTTAGATCAGGAGGCTGCATCATGGGATCATGGTGTTACCAATTGCTTTTGGTAACCTCTGGTAATCTAATACTCAAGAATTGATTTTTAATACATGTATAACTATCACATCTGAGGAGAGTTTTGATATCCAGTCAGAGCCATGTTGTGATGAATGCTTAACACTGATCAGACGAGGAATATTCAGTTCCTCACACTGCACACAAGTCAAAGCAAAATGTTTTTCTTAGAGGGAATAATTTCACCGAGTGACGCAGGACAATTCCGCTCCAGACAAATATCGACATAAAATACATCTTCTTAGCTCCAGTAATAGAAATAACCTGAATTCCCTGATTTAATGGGAAGAAAAGTGAAAGCTTCCCGTTGCCAGTGGGAAGTAGAGAAATTGAGTTTGGTAGTAATGAGAGTTAGTAAATGAGTCATTTCACTGGCGGTGGAGGAAATGATTTTATAGAGCTAAAAAGTGGATTGACTGAAATAGTATCAGAACCCACTCAATACAACACACTGCAGCTCTATTGAGAGTTTCACTGAACACGGTTTAAATAGCTTATAAAAGTAAATGCTTAACTAAAATCATTTAATTATAATATTCGGCAAAGGTTTTGACGGGGGAATAGACGTCCTTTTTCGATTACAAATGGCAATTGGGTTTGAGGCAACAGGGCTGTTCTAGCAGTATTACCATTTTCAATTAGAAATATAAAAAGTATGATCAATGTTCAGTTAAGGACAAAATCCCCCCCCCCCAATTCAATAGGATAATAGTAATAATAATAATTATTATTATTTAAAAAATATAATATAAAATCAAAGAAATATATTCCTATTATTTTGTATTATTATTATTATTAAAAGTTTATTTACAGAACAACAGTAAAATTACAATACTTATATTTCTATCTATCATCTAGCTATCCATCTATCCATCCATCCATTTATCTATCTATCTATCTATCTATCTATCTATCTATCATTTAAACACGCATTTAAACATTTACTTTTTTTGCATTTGGCAGATAATAATAATAATAATAATAATAAAATTACAATACTAATATTTATGTGTCTTAATTTCTTTGCTTTCAAACATTAGAATCATAGAGCTTTTTTTTTTTTTTTGTCGCAAAAGGAAGACCAAAGGGAGACCTTAAAGCTTCTCTTTTGTTGACCACAGAATTCCTAACTAAGGCATACAGCCATTGATAAATGCATATAATTGAACTGCTAGCCAGTCATGTTTGTCTGAAAAATAAACTTGCTTAATAATCTCACTTTTCACTTCAAGAAATCTGAACTGAATCAGCTGAATCATCCCATTTAAGCTATAGGCTAAAATAAGCACACTGCATTGCTGTTGAACTTGTGGAGATCAGAGCTCCACTCAGGCTTGAGGAGTGGAGTTTGGAGAGGTGTTTGTCTTTGACTTTTAATGACAGTGATCAAGCACATAAGCATGACTGGAATTCAGAGAAACACTCAGTCCATTATCACCCACTGCCACCAGCTCTATTAAGTCTGAACTAACCCGTTTCTGTTTATGCAAATAGGACCTGTAAAGTTTTAATAAATGCAGGTTCATGCGAGCTCCATTGCCCTAAGGACACTTGTTCCAAAGGCCAGACTCGAGTGAAAAGTTAGAGAAGGAAGCTCAGGTTTTTAGCCCAGCTCCCCTGAGGAGAGTTATGTATCAGCAGTTCATTCAAGTAGACCCTACTGTCTCATATTAAGAAAAACGATTTATGCTCATTATAGACTAGATTGTGTTATAATACACTCAACGAAATGACAAATCAGGTTATAGTATTACAAATGAAATTCACACTCTGTAGAAACTAGGGCATGTATACGCCATTAAATGCTGAATTTTCAACATACTGTAAAATAAATAATTCATGTGGAAAAATAATACATTCCTGTCCTCAAAGCTGAAGTGTGTAATTTTTTACCACACCTGTTAAAATGTTTTTTTTTATTTTTTATTAATATGTAGAGTTAAGTTATAAGGATGATTCCTCTGAAAAGTGTAAACACTGCAGCGCTTGCAAAACACAATTTATATTTAATTATTTACTTTATGCATTTTGCAGGTAACAATAATAATGTGTGCAGAACAATGGTAAAATTACAATACTAATTAATTAGTATAAAATTTATGTACTGTAGCTTGACTGGCTGACTTTTGGTTTTATCCATAAGAAAATAAAAATATATTCCTGTCCTCAAAGTTAAGGAGTGTAATTTTTTTCTATGCTTGTTAAAAAGTTAGGTTTTTTTATTTTTTATATCAAGAGCCAAGTATTAGCAAGTTATTAGGCTGATTCCCCTGAAAAGTGTAAACACTGTGGTGCTTGCAAAACACTATTTATATTTACTGAAATTATTTATTTTTATGCATTTGGTGGGTAATATGTGTGCGGAACAACAGTAAAATTACAAATGTAATATTTAGTAAATAATACAAATCTGATGTACTGAAGCTGAACTGACTGATTTTGTTTAAATTGTTTAATTGGTTATGGATGAAAAATACATTCCTGACCTCAAAACTGTCTTTTTTAAGCTTGTTAAAATATTAAAATGTCTATTTTTATATCCCAGATTAATATGTAGAGTCATGTTTTTTCATGACATGTAGAGTCATGTTATCCTCTGAAAGTCAGAAATGACTTTACCTTATTAAAAAAGTGACATCAGAAAGCTTTTAGGCCAGCATGCCTTTAATCAAATTATGATATTATCAGTGCATTGATATTGATAAGTATTGTTTCTCCACATCCCATTTAAAGTTTTGGTTCCGCTGGGCAAAAGTAAAATTCAAAGCCAAAAGCCTTTCACATGCTGAAATGCAATTATAGATGTGTATTATTTTATGAGTTACTGGTCCAGTGCTTTCATGATGACTGATAAACAATTAGGAGATATGATCTCCATCAGTGATATAACATACAAACAAGTTCACTTCTGAGAACAAAGATTCTCTCTCCACTTATTGGCAATGCTTCTACTTTGAATCATTTTATATTTTGAAATCTCACTTCCACCACATCACCATGTTTAATAGCATTCTAAACATTTTTGGAATAAAATGGACAAATCTTAGCAATACTGTTTAATAGTTTGGGGCCAATATGACTTTTAAAAGAAATGCTCTTTTAAACTCTCTATTCATCAAAGAATCCTGTAAATAAATAAAATAAAATAAAAATAAGTACCCCAGCTTCCTCAAAAATGACTGTTGAAAAAAAAAATCAGCTTTGCTTCACAGGAATAAATTTTAATTTAAAATATATTCAAATGGAAAAGTTATTTTAAATTGTAAAAATAATTTACAGTATTTCTTTAACTGTATCTTAGATCAAATAAACAGTCTTGGTGAACACGATTTTTTTCTCTCCCAAAAACCCAAACTTTTGAAAAGTAGTGCGCACACAATTAAATTCTAATGTAATACTTTTTGCGAAATTCATTTAAAATTACATAATGTTCAGAAGTGATCCCTATATAGCAGCAATTTAAAAAAGGGGCTAAAATTCATGTTTGATGGGGAAAAAAAAGAGTAAAAATGCTCAAAGGAAAATATGTTATGTTTCACTCAAAACTACATCACAATACAAAAGCAATATGGTTTGCAAATGTCGTTTCTGTTGACTTGAGCTTCTGGTCACACCTCATTAACAACAACAACAGTGTATACTTAATAACACAGAACTGTAGTGGTCTATTATTTACTGGGCTATTTTTCACATTTTCTAAGAACACAGAATCCAGCAGAATTCCTCACACAGAATTGAAGCAATCTAGCAGAAATTCACACATGACTGAGCCAGCTGTAAAAATACAGAAACTGCTTGTTGCCTTTAACCTAACTCTTAGCGGGTTGTAGCAAACATCTAAAAATCACTCATTCAATAAATCTTGATGACATTCAGTGATCCCTGCATGCATGCACTCACTCTCTTCCCAGCAATCT
Source organism: Sinocyclocheilus rhinocerous (assembly GCF_001515625.1). NCBI lineage: Eukaryota > Metazoa > Chordata > Actinopteri > Cypriniformes > Cyprinidae > Sinocyclocheilus > Sinocyclocheilus rhinocerous. The sequence goes on from NW_015667422.1 coordinate 960,213, forward strand.
ACTTGGACTGTTACCTTAGCAACAGGTTTCACAGCACTGCAACCAACAGTTGGCAACCAGCATCACTGCAATGGAGCTAATAGAGAAACACAGGACAGAGCATTTACACACCATCAATGCATTAATCATATGAATGTCAGTGCTAATCACAGGACATCAGTTCACAGATCGGGCTCAATCCTGTTATGCAACACCTTGAAAATATGCTTGAATATATGCATGTGCTGTCATGTAATTAAGTATTTCTAAAGGACACATATTTCCAGAAATATGCTCTGGTCAGTGAAAAAAAAATAAACAGGTTAGAAATAGAGCTAGTGATGGGCGCTTTTGAAACGTTGCTTCTTTATGCAAGAACACATTTCTCAATACTATGGTCATTTTTTCAAAACTCTTCAAGCAGTCTCCAACGTTCAAGCTTGGCACAGCAGTAAATTTCACATCCAAAATGCACTAAAACTACCAAAATACTTACCATACAGGTCTCAAAACAAGATCTATATCACTAGCAAAGGTTGTCACCCAACAAACTTTGTCAATTTGTGAGTTTTACATACACTCTCTAAATCATAAACGTCTTAAAGACATTTTCTAAACGTCTATTTGACATCAGGGATAGCATCGCTGATGAATTAGCTGGTGAAGTGGATTTACTTATTGAAAACTAAAGTTATCATGTGCATTGTAAGGTTCTAAGAAGAATGTCATAACAAATGTCAGTAGATCGGCAAGATTTTAAAACCAGCAGCTCATTCATAAATTCAATTTACCTGTAGCAGATTGCTGTCTTATTGAGTTTTGTTTGAAAAGGAGTACGTAAACATGTCCGAATTGGCCTGTAGGTACATTGGATTTTGGTGATTGTTGTATCTGAGTGAAATCATGTTATTCGTAATGTCATTTAATGTATTTTGTGCCAACGCAATGGAAAAAGACCAAGAATTAAGTAATGGGTCTTACGAGTGTATTAAGAAAACAAACCTGTAATCTTCGAACATACGAATCTTATGTTTGGAGTAGTTCGGGGCTTGTGTCAAACTCGTATCACGTGATTGATTTCAGTAAACGAGTCTTCCTATTTTGTTACGTTTGTAAAAGGTGTCATTATACATGCTTTTTGTTACATTTACATCGTTTTGACCAACAGCAGGTGCCGCCAGCCTGTGGTGTTTCAAGTGCTTCACGAAAAGGTGAATCGTTTTACAAAGCAATTTGTTCACATTATTCGGAAAAGCTTTGTTCTTTCATTACTAGCTGAAATGAACCACTGCTAAAAGTTAACCAACATGCGGATGCTTGATTTTAATATCTTCTGAAATACTGATATAACAATGACTTATCAAACAAACTGCATCAAATTGTTTAGACTGAAACAAACCAGCTCTTACCACAGAACTCAGCTGCTAATACTCACTGATGTTTGTTTGTACTAGGGATGGGCGTATCGATACAAAGTATCGATATATCGATACTGACGCGAGTATCGAAAGTATCGATACTCAAACAAAAATATCGATACTAAGGTGCATTTTATTTACCAGGTGGGTTTCCCTCCAAAAGGATGTCACTTCCTGGATGATGAGGACTATGGAACTGTTGAGGTGTGCAGTCCGTGTATTCAAACAATTTTGGCCTGAACTTGGATCTCATATTTTTTATTCTGCCAATGTTACAAATCATTTTTAGCCGCAAAGACAGCTTTTTCATTATAATGACATTAAACCTCTGGAGTAAATAAAACGAAAACCTTAATATTGCTTAAATATTACTATATTTGAAACAAATCCCAGTGTTTCCCTTGTGTCCGTTTTAGTATTTGTATTATATTTCCCCATGTTATCTTAGTAAACATTAAGAAACACCTTGATTTGTCTCAATAAATTGGTCAAAAGTTGGCAAAAATGGATGAAACCTAAATTCATCCGTGTCCTCTTAATTGCGAAACTGATACGAATTCTTTGAGATTGAGTTTAATATGTTTTCCAGTATATTAAGACATGTGATGATGATGATGAGGGACATGAAGAGTAGAAATGACCCACTTCTAATCTCTGTCCATCAATGAGAGGTTAGTAGTGGAGTCATAGTGCAGACTGCATGAAGATCAAAGGTTCTGCTTATATGTGATTCTTCATGCAGTGGCAATTTCTTAAATAAATGCTTTAATCTTTTTAAAAGGAAAAGGTAACCTTGATCTGTTTGTCCAGTGAATTTGAATGAAACACAATAACCTGCAGTTCAATGGACAGATTAAAAACAAGAGGGGAAACACACACACACACACACAATACAATACAAGCCAAAACAATTGCAATAGCTTTTAATGTGAGGAAATATTGTCTTCTGCTTCAAGACAAGGGGATCAATGATAAATAAAGCCTTACATCTCACAAAACACATCTTACAAAATAAATCACAAATTAAACAAAATTTTACATTTAAACATATTAAACACAAAATATTTACATAACATTAGTTCTTCCTTTTTTTTTTTTAAGCAAGAGAACATATGTACCTCAATGTACAAATGATACCTTACTTTCAAAACACAGATGAATAAACAAACCTAAACTCCTGAGAGAATGCTGGATTATATTTTAGCACACACCATGATTTCTTTAAGGCTGAGCAACTTCAGTTTTCGTTTGCGCATGAGACACGGCAACACTACACCGCCTGGATCGTCCAGTGAATTTGAATGAAACAATAACCTGCAGTTCAATGGACAGATTAAAAACAAGAGGGGAAACACACACACACACACACAATACAAGCCAAAACAATTGCAATAGCTTTTAATGTGAGGAAATATTGTCTTCTGCTTCAAGACAAGGGGATCAATGATAAATAAAGCCTTACATCTCACAAAACACATCTTACAAAATAAATCACAAATTAAACAAAATTTTACATTTAAACATATTAAACACAAAATATTTACATAACATTAGTTCTTCCTTTTTTTTTTTTAAGCAAGAGAACATATGTACCTCAATGTACAAATGATACCTTACTTTCAAAACACAGATGAATAAACAAACCTAAACTCCTGAGAGAATGCTGGATTATATTTTAGCACACACCATGATTTCTTTAAGGCTGAGCAACTTCAGTTTTCGTTTGCGCATGAGACACGGCAACACTACACCGCCTGGATCGAGTTTTCCCTGTTTGTTCCTGAGGACAAAAGTGTCGCTGACAGTTCTGTAAGGCCATAGGCACAGTTCTCCTTAAATGATGAACCAATGATTCCCTTTGTGCATGTGTCACTGTGTCTCCTCTGACATCATCACTGAGAGGTTATGGAAATCCACAGAGGAGCCTTCAATTATAAAACGCTTCTCTTCTGCCCCCTCATGGTGGAATCAAGTCAGCGCAGGTGAAAACTGCAACGCAAACCTGCACAAATGGAACTTTAGGAGCATGTACTGCTTAAAAAAAATTAAATTAAAAATCTCATGGACCAATAAATAACTCCTAACAAAATCAGGCCAACAGAACAAAATCCTGTAGGACTGTAATGTGGATATTCATGCATGATGAAATAAGTGGACACTCTGAGTGCCAAAACAGGGTGTTAAATGCATTATTACAGATATTCAGATATGATATGGTGCTTTGATCCATAAGGGTGGATGTATAGGTGAGGTACACTATCTTTCGTGGATGTTTATCTCTTTTACCTGTCCAGCAGGTTGCTTTAAATATCCCTCAGGGGTCTACAGTTCATACAGTATTTACAGCTCATCCGTCCTGCTAAAGTCATGAAGTATTCAACGCAGAAGGATTAGAGAATCTCAAACTAGCATGAAATGCCATGGTATGTTAAACAATGGCCCCCAAAAGCTCTGTCCTTAGGGCTTTATCTTTGGAATGCTATTGAAAAATTGATTGTCATTTTCGGGGCAAGGGTAACGTGTGAATGGTGTTAAAGTGCTCGGTGGCATTTCAAAGACGGGAGTCCTTCGAGAAGCTAACATAGAAAACATGGGGAATATGGAAAACCACCTCTCACCCCGAATCCCTTTAAATGTTAAAACTGTGATCAAATTTTAAATGGTCATTCTTGTGCGCAATGAGCCGAAATGATTTTTCAGCCTAAAAAAGTTGGCCAACATGGGGAGCAGCAAACCCCATTTTTGCAATTTTAAAAGTTTTGGTGGCACAATTCATTTGTAAATGAGTGCAGTAAGTGAAATTTATATACAATGTACATTTTAACAACGTATTTAAAGATGGGATTTGTCTGATAAACATGTAAAAGCAAGTGCAAATCTAAAGCTGTGTCCCAAATGACTCACTATACACTATGCACTCAACCATGTAGTGTATGAATTATATAAGGTTATTTTGTCATTCATAAACGGAGTCTGATAGCCCCTCCCCCTTCACTACATAATTAAAGCTGCCACAGTTGAGTGCATGAAGTGTTCAACATTCCACACTTCGTTTTTTTGATTATTTAAGTGCATCATCCGGGTATTTAAAGTGCACTTTTTACTTTTTGGAATTTTAGGTGTGAACACACTACTCACACTATTTATACTACAAAACGTCATAGAATAGTGCATAAGTACGCGATTTGGGACGCACCATTTCCATTACCATTTTTGCATCATGAGCTTTTTTGGAATAATAATTAATAATTATTATTATTCTAAATGGTGATTTTCATTACTGTGATAGAGCAAACTTTATTACAGCACAAACTACTGTAATAAAACAATATTTAAAAGCAGTACAAAAACATTTACCGTAGTATATAAATACTTTACAATTGAAATCATATATTACCACTATTTATACATTACGGTAATGAGAATTTGGGGGCTAAATTGTTATTAAAATAATGTCACAAAAAATAAAAACAATCCTAAAATAGGACTGATTTGGGTTAGGCAAAATATGATTTCTTAATTTTCTTTTGATTTTGTGGTGTAATGCGACCTGGACATGTTTTGTGAGATTTATTATATTGTAGAAAGATTGCCGAAACATGTAGAGGGCACTTTGGGTGATTTCCTACATGATTTGATAGAGAGTCCATGAGAGGCAATGATGTGGACAGAAGGGATGATGGGTAAATCAGCAGAAGAAGATATCTCCGTCCATTGAAGGCTCTGTCACGGGCAGCAGATGTGATGCTGAAGACAAAACACAGCAAGATTTAAGCTGAAGATTCATCCACACTGAACCACAATAAATAGGCATCTTTCTCAGCGTAATGAACATCTGAGATTAATACATAACACACAACTCAGATAAGCCAGCGTCTATACAGTATGTGCAAATTACCAATTCCAGTCAGAACGGATACAGCGGTTGTGGTTTGCAGGCTAATTGAATCAATTCTTTATCATTATCTCTATTGAATTAGTGTGTGTGTGAGTTCACTGTGTTTACCTGCATCCTGAGGAAGCTGGCTCTTGCTCTTCTTCTTCTTTTTGTCCTTCTTCTCCTTGGATGAAACCAGCTGAAGCAGTCGTGTGGGGATCTGGTTTTGGCCTTCTAAACTCTGAGTTTTGCCACCCAGGGAGAAGAGGCTGCGGCCCTTCTGTTTGGAGTCCATCCTGGACAGAGAGTTCTTCCTGGGGCTGGACGATAAGTCGCCCTCCCAGATCTCTCGCTCTATGGAGCTGCCGCTCTGGAGCTTTAGGGAGTCCTCTGATGTGCTGGAGGGCGTGCGCTGAAGCCGAGCCTGTAAAAGACATGAGAACAAAAAAATCATGTTAAAGTGCAAACAGATTCATGTTCTGTAAGTTTAGAACTTGTCATGAATTATATTATATATTAATAATTATATTCAAAACTATTATTTGAAGAATGAATATACAGAATATTAAAATTATGGCAGATATTGATAAACCAATAATTACTATTATTCATGTTATGCTCAATTAAAATAAAAAATTAATTAAAATTCTATACTATTTTGACTAAATACATGTAAAATAATATTATATACGTTTGGGGTCAGTAAGAAAAAAAAGTATCTAACAAAAAGACTAGAGTAATGATGCTGAAAATTCTAAATTGTCATCACAGGAATAAATTACATTTTTAAATATATTAAAACAGAAAACAGTTATTTTAAATAATAATACATTTTTAATAATAAATTAAATAATATTTCACAATATTACTGTTTTTACTGTGTTTTTGATCAAATAAATACGTCCTTGCTAAGCATTAGAGACTTTTCAAAGCAATATATATATATATATATATATATACATACTGGT
>NW_015667422.1:966520-971354 GCF_001515625.1 Sinocyclocheilus rhinocerous
ACACACACACACACACACACACACACATATATATATATATATATATATATATTCGTATATATACATGAGGGGGGGAAAACTAAAATGTATTTTGTGTGTGTGTGTTTATTAGTCAGCATCAAAATGTACATTATGAAAATTGGATATTCATTTTGAAATTGTCTAATGATTACATTTAACAGTGTTAAAAAAAACTCTAATATTGTCAGATAACTGATATGATACCAATGCATTCTGCATCCCTAATTTGTAGCATTTTCTAGCATGCAGGTTTTTTTATCTCACAATAAAATGTGAACAAGACACTGTGCCAATAGTCAAATGTTTAAAATGAGACATTTCTTAATTCTTCCCATTTTATTCAGTCAAATTTTAAGAATTTCTCAAATGACTGTCTCTCAAACCATTTCCAAACCCAACACCAAAATAAAAAGAATTTTCAATAAAATACTGTGTAAAGAAAGATGACGGCCTTTGTATCCCTATTCTGAGTGAATTAATATTGTATATTACTTTAGCTTATAAGTAATATACAGATGATATGGAGACACAAAACCTGCTTGAATGTGCAGTTCAAGTCTCACCTCCACCCCACGGAGGTGCTCCACTCTCTCCACCTCCCTCTGCAGCTGCTCCCTCTCCCTCTCCAGCCTCCTCTGAGCGTCCCTCAGTCTCTCTAGATCCCTCTGATAATCCTCCTTCCTTCCCTGCAGCTCCTGCTGCACCTCCTCCAGCTCTTTGTTCCTCCTCTGCGTCTCCTCCTCCCTCACGTGTAGCAGCACCTCCCGGTTTGTCAGCTCCTGCTCCTTCACATCCCACTCTTTTTCCTTGCGCCGCTTCTCTTCGGCGTGGACGGCCTGCTGGCGCTGTAGAGTGGCAGCCTCCTGTCGGTGCCGCTCCAAGCTGCGCTGTTTCTCCTGCTCCACCAGCGAGGGGGGACGAGAGGAGGAGCGGGACGGGGTGCGCTCGTTTAGGGCCTGACGCTGGTCCTCGATAAAAGTGTCCTGCTGCAGCACTACGGCCTGTAACAAAATCCATAAAGTAACCATATAGAACAAGCCATAGTATATACACAGATAGTATGAGGGGCAAGAAACAAGAAAACAGTCTAAATTAAATGATTATATTCAAATATATTCCTAATTATATACTCCTAATCATATTATGTATGTACAGTATGTATATATATATATATATATATATATATATGTTCTTTAGAAAACACATCCATGCATGTCATGTTTTCTTCTGGAGCATCAGTGAGCGTTTGAACTTTTTGTAAGTCCCTCAGTTGTCCTCAGATGGATCTCAAAATCATACAGTGATTGTTGGAAAGGGTTCAAAAGATGCTGGAAAACCATAGAATTTGTGGGACCTGAAGGATTTTTCTGAAGAAAAGTGGGCAGTTTAACTGTTCGTGGCAAATAAGGGACTCATGAACAACTAAAAAAACACAAAAAAAACCAGCTGTGGAAGCTGTGGATCATCCAGGGTCCAGGTAACAACACAGTATTAAGAATCAAGCGTATGTATACTTTTGAACAGGGCCATTTTTATAAATTTAACAATTATTTTATCTTGTGGACTATATGTAAACGTCTTTTATGTGAAATATCTTATGCAGATCAGTACCAAATAAAAAATAACACGCATTTTATAAGTGTATGAAAAATTTTGACCACAACTGTGTAAGATAGATGGATGGATGGATGGATGGATGGATAGATCTGAATATTTCAGAATAACAATTTATATACTTTGATTTACAAATATATATTCAGATTTACAATTACATACTCAGGATTGATACTTGTATGTTAAGACTTATAACTATTTATTTAGATACATATACATGTATAAAATGCATGAGCTTATTATGCAGAAGTAGCAGAATTTCAAAAATATATATTCAGATTTACCTATGTGATCATAATTGACTGAATTATTTTGAATTATTATTATAATCTGTATTATTGGGAATACATCAAAAAGTATCAAGATTGTAACTATACATTGCATTCATTTATTTACATATTAATTCATATATATATATATATATTTTCACAGACATATATACACATTTTTGTGTTTTTTTTTTTTTATAAATATATCGAAAGATCAAAAGTGACAGTAAAGACATCTATGATGTTACAAAAAAAATATTTTTTTCAAATAAATTCTGTTCTTTTGCACTTTGTAAAAATATTAAACAGCACAACTGTCTTCAGCATTAATAATAATAGGATATGTTTCTTGAGCAAATCAGCATATTAAAATATTGGATCATGTGACACTGAAGACTGGAGTATAATGATGCTGAAAATTCAGCTCTGCATCACAGGAATAACTTACAATATATTAAAATAGAAAATGGTTATTTGTAAATTGTAATAATATTTCACAATATTACAGTTTTTACAGTATTTTTACATTTGTATCCTTTTTTAACTGTATTTTTGTATTTTAAGATGTCAGTTCAGATGTATTCTTTTATATTTATATTTTCAAAATGATTTGGCACATCAGCATATATAATATCGGCTGTGAAATACACACCTGAAGTGAGGTCAGGAGGTCGTGAAGGTGAGTGACACTAGTCAGGGTCTGCTGTCAGGAAACACAAGCCATCAAGAAAGACATTCGTCATTTGTCTCGATCTCAAAACAGCAGGCAACAAGACATCGAAATGTATATGCTGATTATTAAAATATTTACAACTAATTATATCTGAGACTTATCCAAGTTCAAAATGTCTTACAAGACAGTTGTTATCATCTCTACATGTAATCTTAGTACACTTTGATTCTTTGCCAGTTCCGCAAGCTAAAAACGTCATCCACAGCCCCAAGACGTGCTGAAGGATAACACCCAGAACTCTAAAAGAAGCATGCTCTTCTGTCTTACCTCGCTGTTTCTCTTCAGCAGGAGCAGCAGGTTGGCGTTTCCTCCCTGTGGAGCAGACAAGCAGAGACTGCAGCTTTACTGAGCCCAGCTGAGAGTGTTTAATCAGCCCAGCACCAGACAGAGCGAGCGCAGGCCTGAGCCCAGCACACCGCTGCTCATTACGCACATTATAGAGTCAGCCGATGCTGGGTGCTCCTAATGCATGCTTATTCATTTTCCACCCTCCACTGAGCCCTCGCTGCACTAATGAGCACATGTGTGTAGTAAACACTAAATGACACTAGGGGGGAGTATGGTTCTGTTTGGGGCTGTTTATTGGGATGAACTTTTTAATGTTGTTTTAAAATATTTTAATAAATATATACCCACATACACTGGAAAAAGCAGGAGTATATACAGAAGCATAGCAATCATTAGAAATTAATATTTTTTATTTTTGAAAAATAATCACACTATTGTAAGTGTCAATTTCACCTGGATGTAGTGTAAAGAAAAATTGTGGAAGACTGTGTAAAATACTGAATTTAAGACCAGCAAGAAGCTTCCAGTTGCATCAACTTAAAAATAAAAAATAAAAAAAACATTGAGAAGCCACAATCCTACTACAGCCAGTTGGAGAACATTAAAATTAATATACCTGATTAATATTCATGAGTAATTTAATATTGTCACACTTTTTAGATATTCTTAGTTATACTTAGAGAATACTTAGATATTCAGATTTATAAATATATATACACACTAAATGTCAAAAGTTGGGGTCAGAAAGATTTTCAAACAAGTATTTACGCTTAACATGGCTGCATTTATTTGATCAAAAATACAGTAATATTATGAAACATTGTTACAATTTAAAATAAATGTTCTATTTTAAAATGTAATTTATTCATGTGATTAAAGCTGAATTTTCAGCATCATTACTCTAGTCTTAAGTGTCACATGATCCTTCAGAAATTATTCTAAAATGACAATCTGGCACTGAGGAAATATTTTGGTCACACTTTATTTTAAGGTACAATTCTCGCTACTAGCTAACTATTAACTTTTGACTTTTGCCTAAATAAACTCCTGGTTACTGCTTATTAATAGTTAGTAAGGTAGTTGCTAAGTTTAGGTATTGGGTAGGATTAGGGATGTAGAATATGGTCATGCAGAATATGTGCTTTATACAGGTGCATCTCAATAAATTATTACTGAAATAAATGAACTTTTCCACGACATTCTAATTTATTGAGATGCAGCTGTAAATACTAATAAACAGCCAATATGCTAGTAATATGCATGCTACTAAGCAACTGGTTAATAGTCAGAATTGGTCCCTAAACTAAAGTGTTACTAAATATTTCTTATGTTGAAAACAGTTTAATACCATTTAATTAATATAGAAATGCTATTCAACTTAAAAAATGTCTTTACTGTCACTTGCTGAAGAAATGCATTAATTTCTTTCAAACAACAACAAAAAATCATACTGACCCCTATCTTTTGTGTATGTGTGTGTGTGTGTGTATATATATATATATATATATATATATATATACAGTATATACCACAGTTCAACATATACAGTATATACATGTTCATTCACATACATATATATGCATAGTTTGCATAATAGGACTAGGTGTTATGTTCCCAATATTCAGCACCATTTAGCCGCACCATAGAACATCTTCCCTTCAGTGTGAACAGAACACAGCGAGACGCAGCAATTGTTTTTGGTTCAGCAAGAATCCAGGATCATGGCCTAATCCAATAATGTCCGTGGTACTTGCCTCAATACCCAATAATCAGTCGTGAATTTACAATTGCTTTATGCGTGACTGGGAACAATAAGAAAAAGGACTATTATGGTAAGATGGATAGATGAAGATGATACAATTCTTCGCTGCAGTCATTGGGTGGGGATCCTTGACGTTTTGATGATATG
>NW_015667422.1:971682-993019 GCF_001515625.1 Sinocyclocheilus rhinocerous
AATGATGCTGAAAATTCAGCTTTGCATCACGGGAATAAACAATATTTTAATGTATATTAAAATAGAAAAACGTTATTTTACATCATAATAATAGTTCACATTATTACATTTTTTCCTGTATTTTTGACCAAATAAATGCAGCCTTGATGAGCATAAGAAACTCCTGTAAAAAACATAAAAAATCGTTCTGATCCCAAACTTTTGACCGGTAGTGTACATATATATATATATATTGATTTATTAATATATTAGAAGTTATACATTCTAGTTTACATTTTTAAATATTTAGATTTACAATGATATAATCAAGACATCTCAATTGACATCTGTATATTTGAATTCTACTGAAACAACTGAGATTTTTAACTAAAAATTCAGGATTTATATTTATACATTCAGAATTATGAACATGAGTTCAGATACTGACTGGGTAATATAATGTTGGACCAAAGCTAATTTCTTATATTATGGCGCTTTTCCACTGCGTGGTACGTCTTGGCTCGGCACGGCTCAGAACGGTACGGCACGGTTCGGCTCGGTTTGCGTTTCCACTGCAGTTCAGTACCGCTTTAGAGTGGGCGGGATTATTCACATGTCGTTAAAGTTGCGCCGCCTCTATTGCCGTGACTCCTGAAAAATGTTTTCATTCCGCGTCGCCCCATCAAGCTCTCGCTGGATCCGCTCCTCTGCTATCAACGAGAGGAACGTCTGTACTTCCGTGAACTGTACCGAGCCGTACTGTGCCGTACCATGCAGTGGAAAAGCGCCATTAGACTTAGAAGGAGCACAGGCTTCCTACCTTCTTCAGTACACTGTCAGATTCTGTCCTCCGAAGATCTTCAGCTTCCTCTTTGTCGCCATCTACAGACACACAAACACAATGACTGTGAGCAGGATCGAATCAGTAACTGTGCTTCATATACAGATTTATGAAGTTTTCTGAATGAAAAATAGAAAAAAAATGTTTTAGTCATTTTGTAACTTGTATTATATAAAATTGGTTTGCAACCATCAGCTACACTGCCTGATCTGAAGAATTAAAGTTATTATGATGAGTAGATTAAAGGAACACTCCACTATTTTTTAAAATAGGCTCATTTTCCAAACACGCACGTCACTAACCGCATTACATTAAGTGAGTTACTAGTCCTGGAAGAACATTAGAACTGGAAATGAGATGTTGCCACAGCTGCCAACAGACACAAATAACTCATAAATAACACATCAGCTTTCAGACAACAGGTGGGGAGCAGCTGAAGACGCTGGTGGCATTTCTTACCCTCTCTGAGAGCGTCCATCATGATGGGTTCCCCCTTGGGGACGTCCTTGTTGTTGGCCCTGAAGAGCATTTTGACCGCCAAAGCCGTGTCGTCGGACGAACCGCACATTTCACGGAAAAGCTTCATCTTCTCCAGCAGGAGTGAAACGATCTGTTCATCCTTCCTCTGGAGCATGGGATAGTGCTGGGGACTATTTTTTCATTTTTTATATTTTTACTTTTCATTTTCCGTCGGTCTTAGTACACAATGTAACTACAGAACAGGAGTGAAACGATCTGTTCATCCTTCCTCTGGAGCATGTCTAAGACACACAGGAGGTCTTGTTATTTGCACATTTATAATAATTAGGGTCTTAAGCATCAGCATTTTTATAACCAATATACAGAAAGAAAGATTATAAGATTATATATATATATATTATATACGTATATTATATATAGAAAGATTAAAAATTGATAAAACAAATGATCTTGCATTGTCCTTGCTGACCGCATGCAACAAACAGTACAAAGTGATTCATAAGCAAATGACTCTTCTGAAGCGGCTAATGTTAATGAAATGGTCAAAAGGCTTACAAATCAGACTCAAACTCCTGAGTTACTATTTAATGTGGCTTTAATGCTAGTAAAATAAAAAATAACAAACATTAAAATAAGTTATCAAAATGTGTTTAGTAGTGTGTGTGTGTGTGTATATATATATATATACACTAAACCAAAACAATTGTGATTATTTATTTATTCCATATATAAGAAATATATATTACTTTAATTGGAATAATTTGGGAAAAAAAATACATAAACTATGAAAAATGGGCAAAGAGCTAAAGTAGCAGAGAGAAAGCTGCTCACCTCTCATTTCTTTTGTTTTTGTTTCGAGTAGCTTCCTGTCTTCCTCTGTTTCACTGGGGATCCCCTCATCATCATCCTTTTCTCTGTGAACACACGAGGCAAAAAAAAAACATTTCAATTTATACATTTCCTGGTCTTTTCTGAACAATACTATCCAACTACCCTTGCAATTTTACATTTTTTAATTTAAAAATTAAATATTCAAAATTAGTCATTAAAAATTTTTTATCATTTTTTAATCTCTACTGTTTTAAGAGAATTTATTTTAAAACTATCACCAAAGCAAAAAATATTTTTTAAATCAGTATTATTTTTTTGTCTTTTGGTAAAATATCTAAATATCCATAAATCACGATGATCAAGATGACTGAAGAAGAAAAAATAACCTAATAAGACTATATTAAGACAACTGTTTCACAGAATATATCTTAATTTAACGAGGTTCATGCTTTAAATGAGAAAAAAGTTTGCTAATGAATTGTTAGATTAATGCTTGGCACAAGAAAAAAAATTGCATTAGAGCAAAAAAAAAAGTCTCTGACTATTTCATGCAATTTTGCTTCTCAATCTTGTTTTTAAGCTTACATTATAGATAGTGAATATCTGGTACTCACATTGAGTGCATGGCGTCCTGAATGAGCTGCATCCAGGTGTTGCGTTCCTCTCGGGAACTGGCGTGAACCTCCACCATTTCGGGGTTTGCGATGCCGGCGGTGATGAGGAAGAGGCCGCGCTCCTCGTGGGCCACCTCTCGCACGATCAGCTTCTGCAGGGAGATAACAGTGGCTCGCTGGTCCTGTTGATGAGAAGAGGAAGCGTGATGCACAGAATGAGGAGGGCGGAGTGAAGGCCAAAGAATATGCAGAGAGAGGAAGAGAGGAAGAGAGGAAACAGAGGAGGAGATCAAAAAATCAGCTGACTGAACTGAACATCAACACTCTAGTGTAAAATGTGTCAGTGTATTCAGTCATCCGTTGTGTTTGCTAACTTGAAAAAGTCTCTAAACCCAAGTATTTAACTTAATGTAGCATTTGTGTTATGGATATCTAATTTAATCTAATCGTGTGCCTTGATGAGGAGGCCAGCTTTTCCTGTTATATTCCCATGATAAATTTTCCATTACACTATTTCTTCAGAAATTAAGTCAGATTAGATATGTATTCATTGCCAAAGCTTAGGTCCATTTAGGAAGTTAATAATCAAAAATAACAGTGGATGATACTTTTGTTCTGACTGTATCATAGAGTGAGAAATTTCTGGGGTTTTTTTTTTTTGTAAAAACATCATGAACGAAGAATGCCATGAAGAATCATAATAGAAGGGCATTATTTAAAAAAATCTTAGCACTTTATAATAAGGTATCATTTGATAACATTAGTTAACTAAGAATGAACAGTACTTCCACAACATTTATTAATCTTAGGTCAGGTAAATTTCAACATAATTTCAATATATACTAATACATTTTTAAATACATTGTCAGTATGACACATAAAAAAAACGTAACTTTAAACTGATATCTCATAAAAAAAGATAGCACTGAAATCCAATCACTCACCAGAGACGCAAAAACATATTTCTGGTCTTTTTCTTGGAGGAACACAAAGACATCCGAAAGAAGAAGTGCATGGACATCTAAAGATTAAAAAAAAACAGTAAACATTACATTCCAAAACATTACATTTTTATATTTAGAAGAACAACTAATAATGTAATACTATATACGTGGAAAAATGCAATATTTTGTATGTACCTTTAAAGGCAGGGTATGTGATTTTTCAAAAACACTTTAGAAAACTGATTCGGGCCGAATATTTAATCTTATAACTTAGTGGAAATAAAATAAAAATGAACCCTAACCCTAAAATAAAATAAAAAATTGAAGTAAATTAAAGTAACGTAAAGTAAAATATAATAAAATAATTAACATTGGTGACTTTGTCCTCTGTGATTAAAATTATAATTCAGTATTAACTTTCTGTTGCTTTAATTACTGACTGCTAGCTAAATGGTTTATTCACCTTTTCCTTCAAAAAGTGAAAAATTTCATTACAATCACACATCATTACTGACACTCACTCTCAAAAACCTCACTTGGAGGCTGATTTCAGCACATGGGATCTTTAAGACATTTAATTTTTTTAGAAATGGAAGAATCACCCATTTATAAAAGTTGTAAGAGGTGGACAGTTTTCTCTTCTATCCACTGCTGAAGAAATAAGATCTATCAAGATTTACGGTAAGAAGAGTAGAGAGTTTTACCCTTCAGTCGTCCGGCAGCGTTTTTCAGCTGGAGAGGACCGTCATGGAGAAGCCTGCGACTGCGCAGCAGATCCTCTCGGGCGAACATCTGGCCGCTCTTCATGCGCGTGATGGACTTGCTGTCCGTACGGCCGTAAATGTCTTTCAACCTTTTCTTCTTCTCATGCTCATTCACTTTACTGTCCACTGAAGCAATGATATCTTTCACCAGCTGTAGTGCCTGCGTCAAGTCCTCAAAATCCTTCTCGTTCTCTGCACAAGCACACACACAGGTTTATACGAAATTCAGTTGTAATAAATTCCTATAAACAATAAACCAGTCCATTTTGTTTCATTATAGTATTAGAGTGGCAGAATCAAATCCTCTTGAGAGCTATAAGCTCCTTCTTAAATTGCCCCTGAAAGGATATTTGTTATACTTGACACTCTAATTCACTTTAAAATCTCTTTGTTGGGAACGTGACCAAAAAGCCTTTCAGACTGGCTGTGCAACAGTTGGAAGTGATTTGCGGTAAATGTGGAATGTTTACATGCTGCGTCTCATGTGTGCAGAAGAGGGCCCATCCATGTTTACTGAGAGTGAAATATTGGAGCGCTATTTAAACACTGACGAGACCTTCGAAAGTGGCCAGTGATGACCCAATCTATCAAATACAGTACCTGCAAAAAAAATTTTGCATTTTCTTTTTAAAAATTGACACTATTGTGAATGATTATTACAATTTTAAATAATTGTTTTCTATTTTAATATTAAAATATTACAGTTTTATATTTAGAAGAACAAATAAATAAGCAAAAAATATTTCTGTAGACGTGAGCAATGTTTTGTATATACCTTTGATGGAAATTTGTAATTTATTCTTATGACTTGGTAGTAAAAATTAAATAATAAAAATAAAATAAAAATTTTTACATGAGTGGTTTTACCCGCTCTTATAATTTATTTTTAAATGTGATTATAAATATTTATTTTAAAATGTAATTTATTCCTGTGAAGCAAAGCTGAATTTTCAGCATCATTACTCCAGTCTTCAGTGTCACACGATCCTTCAGAAATCTTTCTAATATGCTGATTTAGTGCTCGAGAAACATTTTCGATTATTATCAATGTTGAAAACAGTTTCTTTGTTTAACAGAACGCTCAAAATAATAGCATTTATTTGATTCTGAAATCTTTTGTAAGATTATAAATGTCTTTACGGTCACTTTTGATCAATTTAATGCATCATTGCTGAATAAAATAATTTCATTTAAAAAAAAAAAAATCTAACCTACCCCAAACTTTTGAATGGTAGTGTAAACTTTTTTTTTTTTTGGTTTATTTATTGAACAACTATTGGGAATGAGGGGTGAATGGGACTGGATCACATGGGTCACAAAGTGAATTAGAGCTCCCACAAAATATGCATTTTCTGCTAGAATAACAATTTAGCCCAAACACTACTGCTAAGAATTGACTGATTGACTTCTTAAAAAAAAAAAAGATTTAAGACTAAATTGCTTTGTGGTCGCCTTCATACCAGACCAGAAAATGCTAGAACCCCTGACAGCTCATGACTGAAACCAATCAGAGTAAATCTCACCTTTGGTGTGCAGCAGGATTCGCTGTAAAAGCACCGGGTACTTCGTTATCCTCTGAGTCACCAGTAGTATGCACTCTGGGATGCCCAAACGCCGGACAACACTGCTGCTCATTTTTTTCTGGAAACAAGAGCACATTGAGGACTGTTAGGTATCTCTGTGCATTTAATGGGAAGAACGAGCAACATAATAAAGTGCAGCATTTACTCTGATGAATGCCTGGAAGCGTCTGTCTCTGGAATGCAGCTCCTTGTAGAAGTTCACTGCTTCACTGTGTCGATTGCAAAATTTGCCATAGATTTTCTTCATGCTTTCTGCATTGGAGTCTGAGAACTGAAGCACATCATGTGGCATATATCAATACAGGAGCTAGGATATGAACAAGGAATCTGCTGTCTAAGTCAAGTTGACATCTGCACGTCATAATCACCAAGACGCCTTTATATGCTAATAAGTTATCATTTAATGCAATGCAATGCAACATTACTACTCACAAAGGAGTAATGTAATAGAGCAGCGATTCCCAAAGTTTTTTTTTTTTCAGCCAAACCCCTTTGATCTAAAATATTTACTCGAAGTATCCTCTCAGATTTTAAGTTAACATTTTAATAATTTAACGACACATTTGCACATTCCCAGTTCTTTGATGTTGGTTAATGGTCATGATGGTAAGCAGATAAAATATTGAATCTGTTAAAAAAATAAAAATATTTGTATTTTATAATAAATATTTTTATTATGCATGAACTATTTATTATTTTTACATTACATTTTTAGGATGTAATAAATTTTTAATAAGGAATTTAATAAGGAACTGAGAAACGCTGTAAAATAATAAATAAATATTTTTCGTTTTCATACATTAAACTTGCCATAATAACGTCTGCAATTTCTACTAAGTTGTATGAGTTTTCAGAGTTTCAACTCCATTAGTAAGCAAACTGAAGTGCAATGAACATATCACTGCGGGATATAAATATTGGACCATTTTTACTTTTAAGGCAGCAAGTAACTTAAATATAAAAAAAAGTAAACTTAAATATAAAATTTTAGACATTTAAATTTTCTATATTGTTTACTATATATAATATATATAGCAATATAGGATAGTATAACAGTGTCATACAGAACAGTATATCATCTAAAATAGTATAGTGAGGTGCTTCAAAACTGGTTTTGCTACAGAATCCAAGTTTTACATTTAAGTGGCAACCCAACACAGTATACTGTACACAAGTACACAAATAAACAAAGTCCTTAAATTGAAACACAGAAACGTATTAATATATATAATCAAAGGTCCTCACCAGGCTGAACAGATGCATTTATATATATATATATATATATATATATATATATAAAATCAAACATCCTCACCTGGCTGAGCAGCACATCTCCTATCCTGTTGATTATGAATCCGTCCGTTCCTTCCAGCTTGGCTTCTTTCTTCCTCTCCAGCAGAGCGTTGAAGAAGAACGAATGGAGTTCCAGGAGCTCGTCCAGCATGGGGAACATCTTCTCCACCATCTGGACCTCCAGCTGCAGATCTGTCAGCACGCCCTTACAGTACACATCAGACATGATCCGTAACGTCCGCAGGTGATGCATCTCCGTCTGGATCAGCTCTGGATTGATAAAGGAACAGGATGTTTAGATCCAGACATCTGGAAGAGCAGCAGTTAGCATGCTTATTGCTTTTGGGCCAGTGAATGGAGATATAGACTCTTTGAAAAGAAAGAGATTCCCATGTGTAAGTTGCCAACTACTTCTGAACTATTATCTTCAACTGTAAACATCTACTTTAAATGAACCGAAGTTTGTTTTTTGTTACTTTTTACCTATTGTTAATCAGAGGAACTAAGAGCAACTACACTGTATTAGCAACCAGCTTTAGGACGTTAGGTAATAAACTTATGGAAATGTTTCATTAAGTCCAAAAGAATTATGATTTATGCTTGTGGATCAAAGTTCAACAAGCTATCATACTGAAGTTACAGTTAGTGTCAATATTGTAATATTATACAATATTGAAGTTCAATTGTATTATTTTGCCAGACTTTTCAACTAATCAATTTAACTTTGTTTAACTTTTATATTTAGATGCAACCTTTAAAATAGAGTTTGTCTGACAAAATGAAAGTTGGATGATTAAACACTGAGGTGAACACTTTCACATGCAAAAAAAAAAAGGAGTGCAGCAGTGCTATTTTAGTATCAGATACTATTATAGTTTATTATTTTGAATAACTTTAAGTTTTTACTTTAAATTTAAGTTTGAGTAATTTTGTTGTTTTTTATTGGTTATTGTTTTTATCTTCGATCATCAAGTTAAACTAAATGAAAATGATAAATGTTGCTTAAATTGGCAACTAGCTGAAATAAAATAAGCTTAAGCTTTTTTATATTTTATTTCAGTTAATTTTTTGCGGTTTTAGCTAACTATAATAACCCTGGTTAGCATTTTGCATTAATTTTTTTTGTCAGATTTAGTGAATAAAAACTCCCAGAACAGCAAATGCTTATAAACAAAGAAATGGAAAGGCATTCAATTCTACCATAGATGACGTCTTGTCTCTTAATGGCGTCCTTCTTGAGTTGCTTCAGATATTTCTTATCTACAGTAATGCTCCAGGAGTCAGCCTCCAGTTCCTTAACATCTGCTTCAAACTCTCCCATCAGCCGGCTGTCAACCATCACAGTTCCTATCAGGGATGCAACAATACAGTTAGCCCATGGTTCAATAAATATCTCGGTTTTTTAACCACGGTTTCTGGTTCGGTTTGGATTTTTTTAGTGTTTTTTTGTTATTCTATGCTTAGGCGACAGGAGCAGTAAGAGGTTAAAGAGAAAAAAAAAATTTTTTATTGCAATGCTCTTTCTTTATTTTACTTTCTTTAATAAAATTCCACTTGTAGTGTACTGTATAATATAAATACAATAAATAGACGGTAGTAGGCACTGATCTTAATTTTTCATGGCCAATTCCAATTGACAATTTTTTTATTTTTATGTTTTTTTTTTTATTGATTTTGTTTATTTATTTATTTATTTAAGAAAGATTCAAGAAAGACTGAAAATAGGAGTAGCTCTGTTACAGGCCATCTGTAAAAATTATAAAATAAAACTAGAGGCGACCATGGCATTTTAATCACGATCCAAACAAAGATGCTACACACATTTAGCATGAGCACATTTTGATTTAAATTAGATTGAATAATTTCAAAATCTGAAGCAAAAACAGAATTGTCTGACTTTAGCTTTGTGAAACTATGCTAAATAAAACAATTGAACGAAACAAAACGGAGACAGACTGAATGAGATGCAAATTCACTCTCTGACCGCAAGTGGCGCTTATGGAGCAGCAGTTATACAGTGTTTCCTTGGTTGTCGCTGTTAACAAAGCAGCGCAGCGCAGCGCTTATAAACACTACTTTAATATGCCTTATATAGAGATGAGATGAAAAGAAAATACAATTTAAACTTTTCTGAAGACTTAGAAATACATTTATATAAACCCAATTCAATATTTAGGATTTTCTTCCAATATTTCGTGCATCATGAGCAGTGAGGTAGCTCAATCTGCTACAGTATTTTCTCCTCTTTGCGTTCGTCTTCAGCGTCTCTGGTCTCTGTTAACAGTCGTTTACAGACCTCGTAACATTTCCAAACAAATTACATTTTGGGAAATGATCACAATGCAGTTTGTGCAAGTCAGAGATCGGCCAAAATAAAACAAAAAAGAAATAAAACGCACAGAAATTATTTAAACGCAAAACCGAAAAAATACGCAATTCACAAGCACGTATTGAATCGTGGATGTCGTACCGAACGGTTCAATATTATATCGAGAATTGTGGCATCCCTAGTTCCTATAGCGACAACGAAATTTTTATTCATACATTACTAGAAAAACCTGTGTGAATAATAATAATAAAAGAAACATTTACACAACTTTAAAAAGCCATTTCATTAATAGTGAAAGTGAGGAATGACAGGAAATAACTGAGTGGAAAAGAAAAGGACAAAACACAGGCTAGATTCAAAACGAGCACCACACACACGCACAAACCATGAAGCCACAGCTCTGACAATTAATTACTTGTTCACTCTCCCCTAAAAGATCTCAGCTTGAAAGCAAGAAATTGCATCTGGTATTATACTGGGAAAAAAATATGGCTGCTTACCTTCATCTAGAGACTCATTGGACGCTGTAACCTTGTTGGGTTTGTGGAGAGAGTCTGTGGATTGAGACAGATACCGCATGCCTCTCAGAGGCACATCGTCAAACCTGCAGGAAGAGGATGAGGTGGTGTGGTTAGGACAGAAGGCCAGTAAGGTCAAGTGCCCTAAAGACAGATTCACTGAAGATTCTGTTCATTTGTATGTTGGGGAATGGCATACTACCACACTACTCCTGCTAAGAATGCAGCACTCATGCTGTGCACTGCATGAAAACTGTCTATATGCACTGAACACCTATATAACCTATTATATTTGTCCAAATGTGTAGAATATTAAGGACACTGTGCTTCATTCCGTATCCCACAATGGAATAAGCTTGACTTGATCTTTTTATTAGGAATATAATGTCTACTTAGTGGCTTAATTGATTGAACTCCAATAAGTTAGGAAGTTTCAACCCAAACTTCAGTTCTGTTACACTTCAGTTTGGCGACCAATTCTCACTATTAAATAACTATTAACTCTATGACTTTTGCCTCAAACTCCTGGTTACTGCTTATTAATAGTTAGTAAGGTAGTTGTTGAGTTTAGGTATTGGGTAGGATTAGGGATGTAGAATATGGTCATGCAGAATATGTGCTTTATATGTACTAATAAACAGCCAATATGCTAGTAATATGCATGCTACTAAGCAACTGGTTAATAGTCAGAATTGGTCCCCAAACCGAAGTAATGTAGCATGTTAATGATAATTTATTATACTGTACAGTTTCACACGCATCTTTTCTAAATAGTTGGCAGGAAACAGTATATTCTGTGCAGTGTTAATTTAGTATCATTATATACTATTATAGTATTTATTTAGATTCTGAATTAGCATTTATTTTTAGTTTTATATTTTCATTATTTTCATTTTTTTTTTTTATATTTTGAGTAATTTTAGTTAAGTTTAGTTTAGTTTTAGTTAAGTTTGAGTCATTATACTTAATATTTTAATTAGTTGCCAAGACAACATTTCTTAAAAACATAAATACATATTACTTTTTTATTTCACCTATATTTAACTAGATTTATTTCAAATAGAACGATTTTTAATAGTTGTAGTTTGAGTTAACGATTACGAATATATTCAGTAACTACATTCTCAGTTAAAACCGGAGAATACATGTTGGTATAAGTATTTAGGCACTAACATTGGAATATTGTTGATGGACATGCTTTTCGAGAGGTTGCTGCTGTGGAAGGGCATAATACTGGTGGGTCGTCTGGACGGGACAATCACAGAATGTTCCTCTGGAGAAAAGATAGCAGACCAGGGCCGTTCCCGCATTGTGGACGCTACACAAAAAAATTTAATAAAAATAACAATTCACATGCAACATTAAGATCAGCTGACATAAAAAAAAAAATAAGACTATACAAAGAGAAACAAAACCAACAAACCCACATTTTGTTCGTAGAGTGACGGTAGGCATATTGGTGGACTCTGGTACAGCAAACTGTTGTTTATGAAACAGAAAAAAGAAGAAGACAATGCAAACACCTTTCTTGACACGTAACTGAAAGAATATGGTACATTTTAGAATAAAAAACTCATTCTGCTACTCATTCATACCTTCATTCTGCTTTTGGGACAAACTGGGATGTTTTCTCTACAACTCTTGTGAACTCTCACATTGCAATCTGCATAAAAACACGTCAATAGAAAATAGAAAAGTACTCATTTGCAATTCACTACTTTGATAAAGATGCTATATTGCAGATGCATAGACACAGCTTTTTCTCTTTGCAGATTTCACCTCTATGACCAAACACAAGGGTTTGCTGTAGTTGGAAGTCCTTGTGTTTGCTATTCTGGCTCATGGTCAAAGTGGTAAAGACAGTTGGGCTTAGGCTTAGGAATTCCTTCCAGTCAGGAAACTCCACCAAGCACACAAATTAAATCCCACGAACATGCCAGCAAGCTCTAGAAACACACTTCTGTCTTAAAGAGCAAGAATCTAACCATAAGTCTTCAGATGCTTCCTGGAGAAAATACAGTATTCATAAACAGAACAACACTTTCAAACCCCATGAGAGAACTAATTATATGTGATCAGAATTAACTAAACAGTATATTTTCCTTATTTATTATTTATACTTGTCATAAAAATATATTAATAGAAAAGTACTCATTTGCAATTCACTACTTTGATAAAGATGCTATATTGCAGATGCATAGACACAGCTTTTTCTCTTTGCAGATTTCACCTCTATGACCAAACACAAGGGTTTGCTGTAGTTGGAAGTCCTTGTGTTTGCTATTCTGGCTCATGGTCAAAGTGGTAAAGACAGTTGGGCTTAGGCTTAGGAATTCCTTCCAGTCAGGAAACTCCACCAAGCACACAAATTAAATCCCACGAACATGCCAGCAAGCTCTAGAAACACACTTCTGTCTTAAAGAGCAAGAATCTAACCATAAGTCTTCAGATGCTTCCTGGAGAAAATACAGTATTCATAAACAGAACAACACTTTCAAACCCCATGAGAGAACTAATTATATGTGATCAGAATTAACTAAACAGTATATTTTCCTTATTTATTATTTATACTTGTCATAAAAATATATTAAAAGAATTGCCTTTACTGTATATTATATTATTTTCTTATTTTCAATTATTATAATTTTTTTATTTATTGCATTATTTATTATTTTTATATAGATATATTGGTTGGTCTATAAGGCTATGGACAGATGCTAAAATAAATTCAATAAGAACTTACAGGACATTTATACACGTAAATATGAATATGCGATTAAAATATGAAACAAACAAAGAGGGGGAAAATGACTAAAACAATAGAACAAAGACTTCTCCCTGAATGAATAAGATTTTCTCTTCAGCAGCTCCATGAGGAAGTGAATGATGTTACCAGAACTGCTTCCTATTTTTAAGCAATGAGTCTTTTGAAATACATGACACAATAGTTCAGACATCTTTAAAACCCCCTTCACTTAGAAAAATGTTTTTCTATTCTACTTTCATACTAATTAGCAAAACATAATTTGTATTACATATGTGTCCTGCACATACTATACATGATTCTGCTATTTTTCCTATTTGTGACCCTGGAGCACAAAACCAGTTTTAAGTCGCATAAAGTACTGGCCCTTTAAAAGGGTAAAATGCTGAGCTAACAGTAAAGAATGAAACATTACCATGCCTCCACTTCCTGTCTTATTTCCTCTAATGCTCAGAAAGAACCTGACACCATTTACTTCTTCATTCATTTTAGTACTATGGTCAATTCCTGTCTTCAGTTGACTGACTGGGTGATAATTTACACCCAGTCATCAGTAAGAATGAAACAGATGATCTAATCTACATTTTTGGTAGAGAGGAAATAACTTGACTACAAAAGTTGACTTACTCTGGCTTTCTTGTACATTTTGTTCTTCAAGTAGCTGAACGTCCGGCTCACTTTGGTGGTACTTTTTTCAAACATGCATTACTCTGCTTCCAGTGTTTCCAGAAATGCCAAAATGAAATGAGCCAAAATAGTCATGGGTGTCCAACCTGTATCCCATTGAACTGGTGGTACTGGTGAATGACGTCATGCCTACAAGTACAATGATGGAGTCAAATTAGCATCGCCAACAACAAACAGCCTCGTCGCCCCGTGATAGAGCCTGATTTATGTACACATGCAGGGCTGTACAGTGCGACATATATGTCGCACGTGCTACGAAAAACCTGGTCTGTGCGATGAATAAATTTACCAATGCCGCAATTATGACTGGTTTTGTGGTCCAGGGTCACATTTATCATTGCTTTGACACAATCTGTATTGTAAAAAGCACTGTACAAATAAAGGTAATAAACGATTCTACTACAGTTTCTGTGAATACTCGATGTCTTTTCATGTGAAATCCAGTATAAGGGAGTAAATAACTCAAATGGGGTTAATACCAGTGGTACAATGACGAACGTCTTCTTACTTGTGCAGCTGACAGTATCTTTAGTGTTGAGGGTTTTGTTGCATTGCTGGCACAAAGCTGGATGCAGCAAGCTTGACGTGCTGAACACGTGTCCATTCACTGATTTCTTCTCTCTCTCTTTGGCCTCTCGCTCTTTCTCCCGATTCTTTTCCTTTTCTTTTTCCTGTGCCAGAAAAGGAATAAGAAATATTACAACAGGCGACAGCTGTTAAGATTAGTGCTCAAATATGCCAAGCACCGTAATGGCCCATCGTAGCTACTTTAGTTTAAACCCATTAACTTGAATTGCTCATCGTTTTCTTTAATAGCATTTCTGCAAAGTAATTTACTGCACCAACCTGTCGTCACGTTCCAAAACAAGGTACTTGTTTGCCATTACTCAAATTTACAGGACAAAATTTGAAAGGATGAGCACCCCAGACACACAAAAGGACCTTAGTTGGCAGCCCTATTATCCACAGCTGACAACAACCCTGCTCGTTTGTGTGATATAGTAAAAAATTTAAAAAGGTACAATGTCATTTCAAACTGAGGGCATTTTCATTGTGATTCAGACAGTTGTGCACATACATCCTCTTAACTGTTGTCAAGTTCTCCTGTAACAAAGTTCAGCTTCCTTAAATTAAATTAAATTAAATTTAATTTAATTTAATTTAATTTAATAATTAGTGAACCGTAGCTCTCAAACTCCAAAAGCAAGTGCCATTAGAGCTGGGTGATATAGCTAAATGTATCTCTCAATATTTGGACAATATTGATATATACTGATACTTTTCCTTTGTCTCTCGAAAAATTTAAAAAGGTAATTTTTTGCCCCCATGAAAAGACATGATCTGGATATCTTGATCTGGAACAGCTATTTTTAAAAAGTACAAAGTTACACAATATTCCTATAGTAATTTCATATAGTCAGCAAATAATTTTTTTTTACCAAAACCAAAATTAATGTTTTCATGAAAACTGAAACCGAGAATAAAATGTTGGTAATTAAATTTGTGTAATTAGGTAATGAACTAAAAATGTTTTTCAGGGTGTCATGT
Source organism: Sinocyclocheilus rhinocerous (assembly GCF_001515625.1). Classification (NCBI taxonomy): domain Eukaryota; kingdom Metazoa; phylum Chordata; class Actinopteri; order Cypriniformes; family Cyprinidae; genus Sinocyclocheilus; species Sinocyclocheilus rhinocerous. Next base: position 986,858 of record NW_015667422.1, read on the forward strand.
TCTCATTAGGTGATAAATTAAGTTTTTTGTCAACAAGCTGGCTCTCTATATTTCAGCTGAACAAATTGTACATATTGCTACTCTAGCTTCATTTTTGGTCATGGTGAAGTGCGTTCACACTGTTGACATGTTTACTTGTTGTTGTGTACATGAAATAGATGGCGATACAATCAAAATGCATCATTAAAGAAATGCTAATTAAACATCACTGTTTTGGTCAATGATTTCAGCTTCAATTATTTTGGTCAAAACTGAAAATTTGTTTCGATTGCATATTTTTGGTACATGACTACATATGATAGCGCTCTTTTATTATATGGAGGATCAGACTGACATTTTTTTTTACTTATTAACTGAGGAAAAATATATTTGAAAATAATGTGCATTATTCAATTTTATATAACATGAAACACCAAGTTTCAAATAGATATTTTGAAAGTTATGCTTTCAAACTGAATTTTTTTTTTTGGGTGAATTATTCCTGAGTTGAAAACTGATCCAGAAAATGTATTGCTCTATTTGAGGGACAGGTTTCAAAGGTGACTAGCATATTTCATCTATCTCCACATCTACTGCGAATCACAGGACATCATCTAGGGACGAGATGCTGGAGGTTACTATACTGAAGATGCTATTATCCAGTTCTTACTGCAACTTACTTATGATGTCCTCCTCATCACTAGATGAAGAGGTGACAGCAAAGACAGTTTTAGATTTAGGGAGGATCGGTGAGAGGTTGAAGGTAAAAGAGATCTGCCTCTTTCGCCGAATCCTTCCTATCACTGGGCAGCCGCATTGGGGATGGAAAAGTCAGAGCAAGTACTTATTAAACCAGATGATTTAGGGGCCTGAGAAATGGGTGGAGGACAACTAACACAAACCAGATGAGGAAAACAAATCATGTTATAATGGTACCACCTGTTCGCGTACAACCTCTGAAACAAGGAATTAATTAGAAAAATCCGGTATACTGACAGCAAAAGATGTTTCTAGCAAAAAATCTGTTATATAAGCAATCTCTAGAAGCCAGAAACTGAGAAAAGAAATGGAAATAAAGCAGCTTTACTTACCATCTATGTCCCGTTGGCTGATGGAAAGCATAGAGACTGATTTTGTGAGGGGGAGAGTCACAGATGGACCGCTGTGTCTGAACTGATGATACTTCCTTGATTTCTGAAATCACAAACTCAGATGCTCAGTGATAAAGTTATAGAAGTACTATCAGTTCGTTTCATGTTGGCTTCAAGTAACCATTTCAAATGGTTTCTGTATTTTAACCCAAATGTCCTGATTTGGAGAAGACAGATCTTGTCTCACCTGAACAGCTGGACTGCTGCATTCTCCCAAATCAGATTCAGGACCTTCTTCTGTGAGAGACATCAGTGAGCCCCTCTCCTCACTTTCCTGCCTCTGAACCCCTCGCTGCTCCGTGGATGGACCTCCGGACTGCGGTATCCAACGTTTGCCATCCTCAATCCCTGCTGCTAGACCCTCCAAACTATAACTACAACAGAACACATCATAAAGAACCAAGTTACGCTAAGAAAGAAAAAAAATAGAAAAAATAATTATAAAAATAAATGCATAAATAAAATTTAAAATAAATAATTATATAAAATATAATATAATAATACATAATAACAATTAAAAATAAATTATACAAATAAATTATAAAAAATAACAAATGACAAAAATTTATAGAATGTAAAAAAACAAATGAAAGAAAGAAAGAAAGACTTCGAGAGTCACCTTATTTAAAGTGATACAAAAGAAAGCAAAGCTGTGCGGTACATACTGTTTTGCAGTGTTGGGGAAAGTTACTTTTAAAAGTAATGCATTACAATATTGCGTTACTCCCTGAAAAAGTAACTAATTACGTTACTTAGTTACTTTTTATGGAAAGTAATGTGTTACGTTACTTTTGCGTTACTTTTCAAATCTGGGCAGGGCTTGCTTGTTTGTTTTTAATATAAAAAAACAAATGTAAAAGCCCTTTCACAACAAAAGTGAAATGAATACGCCTCAGGGTGAAGGAAATGTAAATTCACGTCTGTACAGTGGAGGGCGCCGCTCAAACAAATCGCATGAATATGACGCAGGAAATGAAAGTTCAACATTATTCAGCAATAACAAAAATGATACACAAATGATACACATAAAGTGTCATTTTTGCTTAGTATGGATGAATTGGATCATCGAAGATCAGTAGCAAAGACATTGTTTTTTTGTCTTATACATTTATGTTTAAGACATGTCCATATTTATACATGTCCATATACATTTTTAATGGATGGGCGCTTTTTATTTAACTTCTTTTGGACTGATGCATGCAACACCCGCTGAGTGGCATTAAACAGCTTGAAAGATCAAAGACTAAACAAAGATTAAAATTTTTAATATAACTCCGACTGGATTCATCTGAAAGAAGAAAGTCATATACACCTAGGATGGCTCTGGGGTGAATAAAACATAGCCTAATTTTCATTTTTGGGTGAACTAACCCTTTAAGCCATTTCTTTTCAGTCTAGCACACGAAAATAGTGAATTTCACCAACAGAATGGCTGCTGTTAGTACGAGACACCAGGACTGATCTTAGAAGCAATGCCATAGACAAACTAAAAGCTCAAATCAGCACACTGAACAGCACAATAGCAAACCAAGCCAAAGTGAGAAGTGTTTTGGGATGCTAAATATATATGTGAACATACAGGTGGCTAGAATATTTCCAAATGTGGAAATCTGAATTGTATCGAGATCACAATTATTTGAAACCTCAAAATAAATAAAAACTGAATAGTTAAAAAAAATAAACACTACACTGTACAAAAGTGAAAATGATGATTATTTCTTACTGATCTGTTATTTAAAAATAACTTTCATTGGTGTTACCTATTGTAGTCATGTCAAATCAGGCATATTAAATATTATTTTACATTTCGGTGCAACAATCTGAAGCAGGTTTGTTACAAACATCCGCTTACCTGACATTCAGACCAGTTTCGAGAACAACAATGTTAGTCATCATGTAACAAACAACAAAAGAATCTACAACAAAAAGTACACCGCAAAAAGCAGCACCTCCTAAGTATCTCTGCAGGAACACGTCTAACTTTTAAAAGCCATCATTTATCTAAGCTTTACCGAGGCTGACTGAAGCAGCACAGAATAAGGGCCTAAACAAACGCTTCACTTTGCTCTGACAAACAGGTAATGCAAATGATGATGCAAAAGCTCTTTGTGCTAGTCGGAGGGGTTGGCTCTTCGGTTGGATTTACAGGAAGCTTGCACACAACGCAGTCATACACTCGCAGTACCTGATGAGCGCTCTAATTTCTTCCAGCTCTCGACAGGGTTCAGTGGGGCACCAGCTCAGACTGGCCAAAATATAGGGGGCGCCAGTGGGCACAAACCAGATAGAGGAGTAGTAGAGTGGAAAAACGAGCATTTATTCAGTAAACAGTTTGATGAAAGATACTGGGTTGATTATTACACTCATATAGATCGCAACAGTAGGGTTCCAGAAGTTAAAATCTTCTTAAAATTTAAAATTTTAATTAAAATTTTCTCCATAGACGCTTCTTATTTTTTGGGGGGGAATGGGTGGGGGGCAAAAACATATTTAAAAAATATATGGGTTTAATTGCCATTGCCAGTACTGTAATTTATGCAACACTAGCATGGAAATTAATAATATAAAATCTACTTAATATAAACTAAAATACATATACATATAAAATATATTTAACAGAAAATAAAATATACAAAATATAAATTATATTTAATACATAAAAATGAATAAATAAATTGTAAACAAATAAATTATAAAAAAATAAGAAATTAATTATAAAATAAACAAATGATTTAAACAAATAAACAAACAAACAAACACATACATACATACTGGGTTCATTAACTGTAGGGGGAAGTATGGAGAAAATGAATAGCTTTTTTTACTTCTGGCAAAAATATACAAAAAATTGGGTTTCATTGCCAAATTCTCATTAATGTGATTTATGCAGTGCAATGCATGGAAATGGGAATCACTGTTGCACTCCATATGGATTTCAGATACTAATGAACATCTTAAAATAAAGAATATAAAAGAAAATAGGATACCTTCTTCTGTAAAACACAGGCTTTTCCTCTCCGGTACTTCGTACAGAACTGGAAGTGGAAAGATGATGAGAGGGATGAGATGACATGAAAATACGAAACATTTAAACTATTATGACTTCAAAGATCTGTATAATAAGAGTCTATGAAAGGTAAAAGTGAAACTAGCAAAGTATGGAATTACTTCTCGAAAAACAGTGAATGCAAATGAATAACAAAAGGAAGAGCGAGGTGAGAAAAAGCATGCAAAGGCATGAGGGTGTGAGCGATGTCATTCTCAGAGCATGTCATGTGTTAGTGTGTTGTGTTTTAGGTGCTAATGCATTAGCATTCAGTGTGTTCTGAGAGGGAGCGAATTCAGTGCATCAAAACCTGAAAACCCAAATACATTTTGGGCAGGCGTGTGTGATAAGATGTAAATTTCCATCTCATTCCTTTACTATATTGCTGTTGCAGTTATAAAGTTATAAATGGAATACAAACCCCTTATTTAAAAAGACTTGGTAACACTTTACTCATATACACACATATACATACACTCTACCATTCAAACGTTTAGGGTAAGGACTTTTGTTAAAATAAATTAATACTTATATTCAGCAAGAACACATTAAATTGATCAGACATGACAAGATAAAAGCTATCTATTTCAAATAAATGCTGTTCTTTTGAATTTTCTATTTATCAAAAATATCCCCCCAAAAAAAGTATACATTTCCACAAAAATATTAAGCTATCCAACTATTTTCAAAATGTATATTATGGGAAAATAATTCTTAAGCACCAAATTAGCATATTAGAATGATTTCTAAATGACTATGTGACATTGAAGACTAAAAGTTCAACATTTAAAAAAATATTAAAATAGAAAACAATTATTTTAAACTAAAATAATATTTCACAATTTTACTGCTTTTTTCCTGTATTTTTAAACAAATAAATGCAGCCTTGGTGAGCATAAAAGACTTAAAAAAAAAAAACATAAAAAATAAATAAATTAAAAGATAAAAAGTCTCACTGACCCTAAACTTTTGAGTTGTAGTCTGTCTGCATATCCTTTGTTAGGACCATTACAATTACAGTATTACAATTAAGCACACTACACTTTATATGTCTAATTTCACTACTGTAGAAAAAAAAATCGTCATTTTTTAAAAATTAAGAATTATCTTTTTTATTTATTATCATCATTATAAATTAAAACCAGTACAACAAATACTATTATGACGTTTAAATATACAATTTTAAAAAATGGTATTTTAATTGATGTACTGAGAATCAGTTTTCACAGAGCAGAAAAATATTAATGTTCCTAAGAATAAGCTTCTATAAGCATCAACACCTCGTCACGTACCTGCGCTGGTTCATTTCTTCTTCCCCTCCCTGGTTCTTCCCAGGACCCCAGCTGTGTCTGCGTAATGGAGAGAGTGAGCGTACGGTGGACCGGAAGAGAGAGGCAGGCAGCGGCACCTCCGTTAGCCTGTCTTTGGCCTCCTCTTCTGCCTCTCCTCCGTGCCGCACCTCCTCAGAGCTCTCGGCTGAGGAGCTGGGATGGCCGACGCTAGCCGTGTCGTCTGTGGAGGAGCAGGAGACGGACACCTCGCTCGTGCTGTCGCCTCCACCTACAGCCTCCTGCCCCTGAGCAAGAAACACCAATCAGACACAAATTAACTGACAGCCTTTTGTTCAGACAGATGAAAAATTATTCAGCACAACAATACTACTGTGCTATAAAACCTGGCTATGTCTCGTCGATGATAATTGGAAAGTGTGCAAAAGAGAGGAAAAAAAATGTTAAACTTAAAAAGCTCAAGCATTTGTTCTGCCAAAAAATGCTATTGAGAGTATTTAAAGTCCCCCTGTGGTCAAATATTTTATCCCTTAAAACTTATCTTTGATCATCAAAATGACAAATTTAAATGTTTTTTCTTGTGAAAATAATTTTCTCATGCCTTAAAATCTCTTGAATGTAACTCTACACCCTTGCCTCATTTACTATACGCGGATCTATGAATATGCAAATTAGTCCCGCCTCCACTCAGTCACAC
>NW_015667422.1:993312-995088 GCF_001515625.1 Sinocyclocheilus rhinocerous
TTTATTTTTTTTTTTTTTTTTGATGATACAGTGTTGATTCTATGACCAGTGTTATTTTAATACTATTTAAATACCATTATTAAGTTTTAATAATTTTGTTTTGTGCTTTTGTCATTTTTATTAATTTAGGGTTTTTATATATTTCGATTTCGATTTAATTTATTTTTTAATTCAGTTCATTTCAGATTTTGTCAACTTGTTTTATTTCAGTCAGTTTCCAAGGCATGGACATTTCTAATATTTGTTAAAGTTTGTTTTAAGTTTTTCTTTTAATATTTTGGCTTTGTTTTTGATAAATGAAATAAAGATATTAATATTTTCTAATAGTTTTAGAATAAAAATAACAACATTGATCCTGACCTCATGGCATGAAACAATTTTGCAAAAAAAAAACAAGCATTGTGTGTGTGTGTGTGTGTGTGTTTAATATTTCTATTTACCTTTCATTTATTTTTAACTCAATTTTAGACATTTTAGTACATACAATTTTAAAGTTTTTATTAAAATTTAAATTCTTTACATGTTTTATCTAATATTTAGTAGGGGGTGTATTTCTATTTATCTTTAATTTATTTTTAATTCAGTTTTAGTTTTAATAATTTTAGTACTTACACTTATTTCAGTTAGCTGCAAAGGCAACATTTCAAATTTTTATTCAATGTAGTTTTTGATTTAATAATTTTTTAGTTTTAGGTAACAATAACAAAACTAATCCTGACCTCATCACCTGACCTATTTTTGATAAACTTTTGAATTATATATGAAACTTAATATTGAAGAAATACTAAAAACTAAAGTTTGAAAAGTTTGCATTGGGAAAAAAACAGTTCATAATTTCAAAATTGAACAGAGCAATAATATCATCGTATTATTAGCGTTTTTATTATTTTTAGAGCGTTTTTTTTCCTCAAATTTATTCTATAACGCTCGTTCACGTCTGAAGTATATCTAAACTGTAAGAGTTTGTTTGCCTCAAACTTGTGTGCATCTCTCAGACTGCTGTCTGTCACTTTAAAGTGAAAAAGTATGTCACTGAATCATCAGCAGGGTGAAATGAGTCTGCTAGACCGACCAAGACGCACACTCACAGACTCCTTATTTTCATCCATCCAGGCATCATGTGACACACAAACCATATCCTATGATCTCACACACCTAAACTTAAAGCAGTCGTGAGCTTCCTTGGTGTGAGGCTTTGATGAGTCTATTGTGCCGAGCGCTGGTGGCGTGAGAGACAAGGTGAAGAGGATTTGAGCTTCTGACACACATCGAGGTTTTTGTCAGTGTTCTGGGGGGGATAAAAGCCCTCTATTCATGCGCCCCTGAAATAGCTTCTATTGAGCATGTGTGCGAGGAAGCAGAGGGGGTGGTTTATAAGCGTGTGTGTGAGTGTGCAAGAGGTTTAAAAGGGTTCTAGAGAACTTATAACCACGTGACCTAGTGGGAAAAAAACCCTCCAGTGGATTTTAATGTTTAGGTGTCCTAAAAACCACCACCACCTGGGGGTCCATGGCATGAAAACATTTGAAATCCCCTGTGATATGGAATCACTTTTACTAATCCTCATATTTCAAGTTAGGGACTTTTCAAAGCTCTTAAACCTCAGTATTAAACTTTTATGCATGAGTCATCTTGCACATTTGTGCAGACATGAATGAAACCTGAAATGTGTGAAGCTAGTTGTGCTCTATTATTTTTCAAAATGAGCAGACCAATTATTTTGCCTGCTGGACCTGAAAAAATAAATTTAATTAAATTAAATAAAAAATATATAAA
>NW_015667422.1:995183-1017648 GCF_001515625.1 Sinocyclocheilus rhinocerous
AATTAAAAAATTTAATGAAATAAAAAATGTAAAATAAAATAGAAATTAAAATATAAAATAAAATAAAATAAAAAATAAAATAAAATAAAATAAAATAAAATAAAAATCTTACACTGAGGGAGACAATCAAGCCATATATAGGGACCAAAATATCAAAGACTTAAGCAGTAAGCAACCAATTAACAATGCCCAATGTGGCAAACAACGCACATTTCTTCAGAAAATCTTTCTCACCTTTCTGAAGATGTTGTCCTCTCCAGTGTCAGGACTGAGAAATCCATCTGTATCACTTCCTGAGTCTCGAAATGTGACTGTTTCTGAGTTGCAAGTGTGAAACTCCGGATACTGTGAACTTTCTGCAACAAACACACACAGTTTTACACGAAGACAGACAAATTTACAGCATTTACAATAAAAAGAAGTGTGCTAAAAATAGCTTGTGTATCCAGTTAAAGTCTATCATAAAAGTCTCCAAAGAAGTTCTCTTACTGAAGCCCAATGTCCTCTTAAACAAAACATGCGATGTCCTCTTCAGAACAGATCTTTGTACAACAGCACATGTATTCACAACAGCAAAGTCTGACTATCTTGATAGGAGAAGTATCTGTAGCGTCTGTCAGTACCGTACCGTCGTGTGGGTAACAAATAAAAGTCATAAAAGTCATAAAAGTCTCCAAAGAAGTTCTCTTACTGAAGCCCAATGTCCTCTTAAACAAAACATGCGATGTCCTCTTCAGAACAGATCTTTGTACAACAGCACATGTATTCACAACAGCAAAGTCTGACTATCTTGATAGGAGAAGTATCTGTAGCGTCTGTCAGTACCGTACCGTCGTGTGGGTAACAAAACCAGATCACGTGGGAGACGAAACCATCATGATAAACCTCAACAGATTCCATCACCTAGAAAAATACCGCCTGTTTCCCCTCCCTCTCTCGCTTTCACTTTCTTCTAGTCTTTTAAAGTGCAACACACTCTCTGTATAAGCTTAGTGTAAGTGAAGAGAGTGACTGTGAAGGCTGGGATCAGCACTCGGAGCTCTGTCACGAGAGTGTGAGCTTTGTCAGCTGTCACACAACACACAGGTGGCACCATGTTTTGGGATGTGAAGGAGGGGGCTCGCTGAGACCGCTACAGCTGCCCTTTCTTTACGCTCTCAATGCTATAGTAAAAGCAAACGTCATTACCTAAGCTGCAGATAAACAACTGACAACATAAACACAGGTCATGAAAGGCCGCTGAGAAGAAATTCAGCATATTGAATCTACCCAGTTACATTTGGTTATTTTCAGTATGTTTTTGATATGATTCATCGTAATTTTTTAGATGTTAAAAAATGTCTCCAGTTCCAGTACTTGGAAACTGTAAACACTGTGGCTCTGCGGTGCTTTTAAATAAATAAATAAAAATCAAAAAGCATAAAAATAAAATGAACTAAAATACTTTTTGAAAGTGCATGGAAACAGAAGAGCAAAAAAATTAAAAAGAACAATATTTTTGGCATGTTAATAAAAAAACAATTTAAAAAAATAAATCAAAACATATTTAAAGAAAAATGTAAATTAAATGTTTAAAACATGCATACATTTTTTAGCTTGATTTTAAAAACATTGTACTGTTATGAAACTGCAACCATGCAACTAGAATGTGATTGTTATAATGCAATTTCTCCTGTTCCAGTACCTGGAAGTTGCAATGCAATGCACTGCAATACACCGCAATGCACCGTAATGCACCGCAATGCAATGAAATGAAATGAAATGAAATGAAATGAAATGAAATGCAATGCAATGCAATGCAATGCAATGCAATGAAATGAAATGAAATGAAATGAAATGAAATGAAATGAAATGAAATGAAATGAAATGAAATGAAATGCAATGGCAATACACCGCAATGCACCATAATGCACCGCAATGCAATGAAATGAAATGAAATGAAATTAAATTAAATTAAATTAAATGCAATGCAATGCAATGCAATGAAATGAAATGAAATGAAATGAAATGAAATGAAATGCAATGAAATTAATTTTTTTTGCTGTTTAATAAAAAGGTAAACAATAAATAATAAATAAAATGGAAAAAGCAATAAAAAATTAAATAGAATAGTTAATTAAATACAAAATATAATAGAACAATATGTTTAGCATGTTAATAATAATACAATTAAAAATAAATAAATAAATAATTTAAATAAAAACTAAAATAAAATGTAATTTTCTTTTTTAGCATGGTTTTAAAAACACCACACTGTGACAAACCTGAAACCATGCAACTATAATGCAACGTTGTTAAATGTTGTACAAATGTTTGATGCTTACAAGGAAGTGATTAATAAATCTCAACCCACTTCCTGCATTTACAAAGACACAGCAGTGATCAGTGATCAGTGATAAAGTTGTGCGTTCAAGACAATCCAGTCAGGGTAGTTTAACAAGAAAAAAAGCAAGCTATATGCCACTTATGTTCACAATAGGTGTAAAAACAACTTTTTGTATGGCTGAAATACACTTTTCATTAAACAGGAAATCTCTCTTTTTAGCACTGCATCATGTTTGTGGCTTGAATGCATTTTTTTTTTTTTTTATACCAGACACTGTTGGTGTATTAAAGGTGAACAGTCTTCAGAATAGTTACAAGTAAAGATAAACAATCCCTTCATGCTCCTCTATACGAGCACTTGCCATTACTATCTTCTGTTCCTCATACTTCCTTAAGAACCTCGCTATAAGAAAACAAGACTTTCCTTTCTCTTCTGAAATTAAATGGTTCAGTCTTTGTAGACGCACTCCAGTGTTTACAATGCAAAGTTCTCACCTTCCTGGGAAGCAAGCCAATCATAACCGAAGTCATTTACATACTGTATAGAAGTCTTAAAGGTACAAACATCAAAACAGCCCGTTTCATTCTAAGAGTCAGAGAGAGGGTGGGAATGTTTTTATACAAGAAACTGTGGCTAACATTACAGCTTAACTGTATACTGCCTACACAGACAGCATCCTAAGTGTCGAGGAACCTCATAAGCAAGCACACATGCCACACAAAACAGCACTCATCACATGAAGTGCATGAGCGACGTGACTCACAAATGAATCAGAGAGAAAATGACGTTAACATGTTGCCAAACTTACAACATGCGCACAAAAAAAGAATACAAATACATAAAAGCAGTTTGATATAATTAAAAATGAACTGTTTAAAACAATTGTTTGCTATCAAATCTTTGGTAACACTTTACAATAAGGTCCCATTAGTTAATGTTAGTTAATGCATTAACTAAAATCAACTAACAATGAGCAATTTATTTATTGCAGTGCTTATTCATCTTTGCTTACATATAAAAAAATACTGTTTATCATTAGTTCATGTCAGTTCAGATACATTAAATATTATCAGGCACAATTATTGATTTTAATAATGTATAATTAAATGTTAAAATGAGCATTAACTACAATTAATAAATGCTTTAGAAGTATGTCGTTAGTTTGTTAACTAGTTAACTTATGTTAATAAATTTTGAGTGTTACAAAAATGTTTTAGTACTGCATAAAACACACTACCATTTAAACAAAATTAATGTTTTTTTTGTTTTTTTTACTGTTTTTAGGTCTTTTGCTGAACAAGGCTGCATTTATTAGATTTAAAAAAACAGTAAAAACAGTAATATTATTACAATTTAAAATAACTGTTTTCTATATATTTGAATATATATTTTAAAATGAATTTTCAGCATCCATTACATCCATATCACATGATCCTTCAGAAATCATTCTAATATGCTGATTTGATGCTTAAGAAACATTTCTTATTATTATCAATGTTGAAAACAGTTGAGCTGCTTAATAATTTGGTGGAAACCTTGCTACACTACCACTGAAAAGTCTGGGGTAAGATTTAAAAATCAAAAAAAAAAAAAAACTAATAATAATGAGCCATTAATAATAATTGAGTACTCATAATAATTGAGCAGCAAATCAGCATATTAGAATGATTTCTGAAGGATCATGTGACACTGAAGACTGAAATAATGGCTGCTGAAATTGGTAAGCTAAAATTAAGCCCAACTAGATAAATATTAGTATTGAATTACATAACCGACAACATGATATCAGGTCATGGAAGTGTGATCTTACCTGTGGATAAGTTGTGTCTCTTCTGGGAAACACTGGAACACAGTGCGTCTTTGTCTCTGTGGATCTGGGGACAGAAAGAGGAAGATATGGTCTTACGCATGTGACTGTCTAACTGGAAAAAAGTTGTTTAACATATTCAAAGCAAATATGAACATCAGACTGCATTCAAATTTGATGAGTTTTTTTCATTTTCTTTCACTGCTGAAAAGGTCAATGAAACTGAGGGTTTCTAGTGAATGCATAGGCAACAGAAGCAGCAGCTTTGCTCACATAAGCTCAGAGACTGCAGCATATATGAGGTTAGAGTTCAGTCTGTGGTTTGTGGACCCCATAACAGCTGCATCTCAGTCATCACAGACCACACACCACCTCACACCGGCCCTGAGGGATGACAGCGGCTTCAGCAATCATGATCCAATGCTGAGATGCTCCCCACAAGCCAGACATCCAAACAAACTACTGCTGGCTGGATTCAATCCAATCCATAGAAGAAACAATGGCTGCAATTATAAAACCCAGCTTATAAAACTCAAATAAGATAAGCTGGAGTCTGTTGTAAAATAAAGCAATAAGCCAAGAGAGGCTGTGCGCTACAGTGAATTCACTCCCTTAATCCATAGTTAAGTTTAGTAAAAAAATATATATATTTTTTATGTTTATGTAAATAAATAAATACAGGGAGTTATATATTATAGCTTGTTGCAAATTTATTTTTTTATTTTTTTCTAAAGAGGAAATTGTGGTAAAAAAAAATAAATAAAATGTAACATTTAATGAAAAAAAATGAATATTATTTTTAGCAAATATAAAAAATACATAAAAAATGGTGGCCAGCAGAAAAAAATCCCTATTGTTGAGCATTTTAATAATAATAATTATGAAAAAATAATAAACAGTTCTTCCACCAAATATGGTTCTTTAAAAAAAAAAAAAAATTCTGCAAAGACACAGTAAATTGATTAGTATATTGAAGAGACAGTAAAGTCTGTATTGATGCTGGAAATTCAGCTTTGCATCACAGGAATTAATTACATTTTAAAACATATTTAAATAGAAAACTGTTTTTTTAAACCTTAATAATATTACTATTTTTTAGGGCTGTCAATCGATTAAAATTTTTAATCTAATTAAATCACACCCTTTTTCTGTGATTAATCGCACACTTCATGATATTAAGCATAGACCATTTATCTTGTTTCAAAAGTTTATTTTGTCAACGCATTAACGGCCTCAACGCGTGCACGACTCATGTACGCCACAGCAATCATCTTTACCTTGATTGCAGTCTTCATCCATCAAAACTCTTCTAGCGAGACTGGTTATCCAGTCGAGAAACCGTAGTTTGCGTCTCAAAGCACTGGTTTTGGACGGATTGTTTGAATGCATTCGCTTACTGGATCATTGGACTGAAAATTTTCCCAGAGTTTAGCGGCTTAAAATGATCTGATCGCAAGCAGAAAAGCAAAATTGGGTTAAAGGGTTAGAATAGAAATTGTGCTTCAGTAATTTTGCGTTAACTGCGTTAAATTATTTTAACGCGTTAAGGATTGTAAAATTAATCGCATGCGTTAACGATGACAGCCCTACTATTTTTACTGTATTTTTGATCAAATAAATGCAGCCTTGATGGGCATCTTACCAACCCCAAACCTTTGAACGCTAGTGTATACTGTATAAACATAACTGTCTTTTACCATATCGTTGATGTCAACATAAAAAAAAAACAGGGAGTGTATTTTGCCATTCTTAATTTTTGTTTTAAGCAAACCAGCAAACAAAGCAGTCCTAACACAGGTCACATATGGCTTGGTGCTAAAAAGAGTTAAATTCTTGTGTATCTAGTATACAGTACTTCCTTTTTCAAAGTCCAGTTTCAGTCTGTATTATACTAAAGAGGCCCAATAAATTTCATGCCTGCTTGCTTACTATACATCAGCTTTTGATCTGAGGAATTGAAAGGGTGAATGCATACAGTCTATTGGAAATGTTTACACAGATCTCATGTTACGGCCAGTACTGCTACTGAACAGCATCCTGTACAAAGCCCCCACAATAGAAAGCCTGTATTAAAGCGACCTGCACCACTGATGGTTATTCACCCGGCTGGAAAGCACACTGAAAAGCTCTTTTGCCTTTGTTATAACCCAGCTACAGGGTCACCCAGGTGATGCAAAATCGGACGGGGGAGAAAGACGGTAAACAAAGAATCCCTAGAGGGAGGGAATACAGGAGAAAAACGTGAAGAACGAGAGAAATGGCTTCTGATTTGACCCAAGAGCAGTTCACGTTTCCATCCTGGCCAGGGACTAATTATGTTCACACCCTCAAAAACCAAGTGGCCATACACAGTTTTAAAGCAATTAACAATGCACAACGCTCCATTGATGAGCACGTCCATGCCAGAGCTCTGACTATCCACTGTGTGCCTCTGGGAAGGCACAAGGCAGTGGAGAACACTGTCGTCTGTTGTCCCAAACACAAGCCCTGCCTACTACAGACAGGCCGGAGAGCACAAACACACACTCTTTGGGTTATCCGTACAGCAGTTCCCATCATAGTGAGTCGCTGATATCACACATCCACTGCCGCTGAAACTCCAACAAAGATTAAAGAGATTATAAATGAAAAGAGCTGTATTGTTTAAGCATAAGCGGTAGAACTCTAAACGAGACGTACAGCTGTCAGACTGTGAGCGAATAGGTTGAGGGTTTGTTTAATTATAAAGTGTACGAGATGTTTTCATTGGATGAATGAATCCCTTCTTTAGCTTTGTTCACACTAAAATTAGATCCTTTTGTCCAGGGGAGTCAAAGACGGCACGTATAGAGATCAAATGTGCGAGATGATTTGAGGAAAAATATTAATAGTAAATTATGCACAAAACAATTACATCCATTTGTGGTTGATAAGATTTTTTTAATGGTTTTGAAAGAAGTCTCTTATGCTTAGAAAGGGTCCATTTATTTAAGAAAAATACAGTAAAAACAGTAATATTGTGAAACATTGTGAATTTTTACAATTAAACATAACTGTTTTCTATTTCAGTATACTTTATAATGTAATTTATTTCTGTGATGCAAAGCTGAATTTTCAGTATCATTACTCCAGTCTTCAATGTCACATGATCTTTCAGAAATCATTCTAATATGACGATTTGCGCTTGCTTAATATTTTTCCAAAACCAGGATACATTTTTTTCCATTCTCTAATGAATGCAAAGTTCACAAGAACAGCATTTATTTTTAGAATTTTTTGTAACAGTGTAAAAGTCTTGCCACTTTTCATCAATTTAACACATCCTTGCTGAACAAAAGTAATAAATTTTTACTGACCTCAAACTATTGAGCTCTTAGAGTGTTCTGTTGCATTTTAAAGTAGAAAAAAAAACTTTATGCAGAATATATTAATAGTGATCCAATGTATCAAAATAACTGAAATATGGCATATTTAACCTATAACACTTCATTAGACATAATGCACAAATATAAAATGCAATGCAATCGCATTCAGTATGTACAGTAACAGAGACTTTGTTTCAAAAAGCAACAAAGGAAAGGGGACTAAAAACCAAACCAGCTTGAATATAAAATAAACATTTGCATCTCTAACTGCCACTGAGCTATACGTACGCAAAAGAGACTGACATTTAAATGTATAAAACAAGACTGATATAAGAGGCATTTACACTCTTAAGAATATCCATCCATCCATCCATTCATCCATCTATATGTCTGTCTAAAAAAGAATAACATCAAACACAAAACTGCATGCTTACATGTCAACCACTATATTTTGTGATGCTCTAAAGCTGCTTCAAACCGCTCTCCATAACACAGGCCCAAACCCTGAAGTCTGTTCAGAGCCAAACATGGCCCAGGGTCCCTTTCCAGAATCTGGCACCGCTGCCGTTCTCACTGCATATTTGCGGCGCTAGGGGAGAAACCAAAAGGGCAGTGCCAGCAGACTCTGTCGAGCGCAGAGCATTCAGAAGTGTACCCAATAAAAACACATCTGGTTTGAAAATGCACAGACTGTGTGCTGGCTCTCGATGCATGCAGCCGGAATACAAAAAAGCCATAATACAAAAGCAACTGCTTCGGGATAAAATTTATGGCACGATAAGAACACGTTAATCAGTTAGTGGGACATTTTGAATCTAATTTGTGTTCCTACAGGACCATTTGTGTTTCCAAGATCTGCGTCTTAAAACTGTGCAAAGCTTCAAAATCTCTGGTTTGTGCAGATTGTAAAGATGGTGATTTTTAGTTGCAGTACAGCGCTATGAAGTCACTTGGCCGACGGCCCGTTTCCATCATTCTCTCCAGGCTGAGAGCCAAAGGAAACCGTTAGGATTTGAGCAGCGGCTCCCAGACTGTCACCAAACTGAGCTGCCCCTTGCACTCACGCAGTTCCTGACCTCAACATGTATGCGCAAACACACGCACACACTCATGGCACAAACTCCATTTACAGTCAAAACATTGTATCTGAGCTTTCCCAGAGGCATTTCTCCAATCCAACAGCCATCCAGTCTTTAGGGGTCATTAAAGGGTTAGTTCACCCAAAAATGAAAATTAGGCCACAAATTACTCACCCTCAAGTCATCCTAGGTGTATATGACTTTCTTCTTTCAGACGAATCCAGTCGGAGTTATATTAAAAATTGTCTTTGATCTTTCAAGCTGTTTAATGCCACTCAGCGGGTGTTGCATGCATCAGTCCAAAATAAGTTAAATAAAAAGCACCCATCCATTAAAAAAAACAATCAAAAAAGAAAAGAAAGAAAACGGAGTGGGAGTTTACTTTTATTGTAAAAAGTGAACTCTATGACAAAAGGTTGAAAAATAAGAAGGATTGATCACCTGAAAAGTGAGTCATTTTTACAAGTATTGTACTTATTTGGAATAATGTGCAATGATGATTCATTTACAATAAACCTATGAATTATGTTTATATTGACTTCAAATGCACTGAATCAACTGTACTGAATCAAATGACTCAGTGACTATGACCACATGCATTCAAATTCAAAAGAGGACAATGAGTCATGAATTGCCATGTGAGAGATATACAAAAGCTTGATGGCAATAACACTAAACACATAGTTCAATAGTTTATTGAGAGCTTAATGATTTAAGGTTTGGATAGAAGTGGCATCTGTGCTAATGACTGTTAAGACCGATCAAGCCGCATGTCTTCATTGTATGATCAAACTGGCAGATCAACGCTTCAGGGTGTTTGTCTGTTGAACCACATTAAACAGCTGAAAACAAGCCGCAACTCAAACGGTCTTAGGTCTGGCATGATGTGTGAATGTCAGAATGTCAAGCCAACAAAAGAACTATGAATCAACTAATAAGACATGAGAGAGTTTGAACACTCAGAAAGAACAGCTGACTGCAAACGCCACAGACATGGCCATCACGTCTTACAGGAACAGACGCTTTCTATGAACAGAAACTACACCTTATAGCTTGGAAAATCACTGTTAAAACAAGTTAGCAATACTTTTTGAAAATCAATTATAATAAGTACAGAGTAATGTTTGGGTATATAGGAAAGATCATAAATGAGATCACAGTTGCGATCTGTTCTGAAACTCTAGAGGGCCATGTGAGACTGCTGTCTAGGAGAAATAACGGAGATATTATAAATGTCTCAAACTGCGATTGATGGCAAGGTCTGCAGGAAGATGTCAGAGATCTCAACATCTCAAATACTTCAAATCACAAACTTCTGACAAGTGATGCTGCCCACATTCATCTTATAGCACTATACTCTTACAACAAATCGCTCATTTTATAAGGCTTTAAGAAGAAACTTAGAAATTTATAAAAAAAATGCTTTTTATTCTATTAAGATGTTATATATATAGTATTTAAACCGATTTTCAATCGGCTCGGGGTTAATCGTTACATCCCTAATATACACACATACATACATACATGTGTACACACATATATATATATATATATTACGTATTATACATATAGTTAGTACATATAGTTACATATATACATCTCATCCCCCACTCCCTTCTTCTCCCTCTCTGTCTCTCTCTCTCTCACACACACACACACACACACACATATGCAAACAGTTTCTTTTGCTCTTTCGTTGCGCCTGCTACCCCATCCCAACCTATTGACTCTTTCTCTGCACACGGGTCATTCCTGCTATGAAGTACCTTTTAATAGTCCAAAGTGTCTTCATATTGGACAAAATATTATATTCATAATTTTTACACATGCAAATCATATTATTTGGTTCACGTTTAAGTGCTAAATACTTAATTTTTGTGATTTTTGTTTTTCATTTATTTGAAATAGAAATCTTTTTTAACATTATAAATGTCTTTACCAACACTTTTGATCAATTTAATGCATTCTTGATGAATAAGATCAGAATAGAAAAAAAATAAACATTTAACAGACCCCAAACTTTTGAACGGTAGTGCATTTCTGTTCTTTATTGTAGCACTGGCTCCACATATCCAAAGATATTACTTCTGGATATTCAGATGTTTATAATAATTCTCAGATCTTTTCATAACTAGATGAAAGGGAGGACACATCTGTTATTGGTTATACATGGGCCCGACACCATGAGGACCCGACCAAAATGCTGCGGAGTAACAGGACGTTATGTTATGTTTTTCAGGGAAATATCGCCCCCATTTGGAGCTCGGTGCTCAAAATTGTAAATACTGATGAATGTTAGGATCTCACTGACAGAGATAATGACAAAAAAGCATGAAGCTATTTTGGTTAAAAAAGGTTTGAAATCACAAGCGTCCTGTTGGGTTTGCCAAGCATCAACTTAATAACTTTTTAAACAAACGTGTAATGTGATTCCGAAAAAAAGTAAGCCCTAACAGTCAAAATCATCTATCAACATAAAACAAAGAAGTGACAAAAACAGTAAAAAAACGACTGTATTTTTGCTACCTAACTATCACGGGATGTCATTAATGTCACAACATACGCCCACAGCATATTTCATAAGTCAAGTGTAGTAAATTAAATATAAAGTCTATAAACACTATATGTTTAGTACTAACCACTGGTGCATCTTTTTTGTCCATGATATCAGGAAACATTGTCTTCTGATAGTCCATCTGATCCTCCAAACATGCATCTGACTCTGCGACAGAACATATAGCATTTAAAATTCATAAAATCAGTCAGATATGAATGATCAAAAAGGTAAAAGAACAAACAGTACAAATTTGCTCATGAAAATAAAGAAAAAATATAATATTTTTAATAACATTATTTGTAGTTCACTCAAGAATGGAATATACGAGTCATGATAAATGAACTAAAAACATGTCCTGCACTGCAAAAGCATCAACCATACAGGCATATTTCTGGAAATGGTAAATCTGGCTATTTTAGTTCAGTTGCGTAACTCAGCAAAGACAACAATACTCTTTAAAAACATGGGTGTACCAATGTACTTTTTCGGTCACTGTGAGAACGGAGAAAGTTCAGTTCAGGAAATGGACGCTGACCTCGTCTTGTAACTTCACTTCCTTGGACATCCCATAATGACATCACCTGTCGCTAAGCTACATTTTGTTATGTACATAAATCACGATGAAATGCACCCTGTTCGCTCAGGCGTGTGCGTGTCGGAGACGCACAGGCTACTTACAATTATTCTGTTGGATCAGAAAGGTATAATTACTTAATTTTGGTTTATCATGGAAGGCTGGGTGCTCTTGAAGAGACTTAGAAAGCCTGTTATGCAATCACACTGTATTATTTGATCAGTGATGAAATTAAACGGGAATCTTGGTTATGGATTTTTTAAGTTTTCACCTTAATTCAGACTAACTTTGAACCAGTAAAATGGTTGGAGCAACAATGAATATATGCATATAATACCATATTTTCAGGAATATAAATCATGGTTTTAATATAATCTGAAATGTGCTGCGACTTATATTCCAAAGCGACCTATGCAATTTACATCAAGCATACAAAACATGCACAAAATGCACATATTTTAGATTTGTGTCTGATGAGAGAGGTACATGAGCCCAAGTTTATTTATTTATCACTTTATCACTTTAAATAAATTTGCATAGCCTTGGCATTTGTAATAAATGTTTATAAGGAATACCACTATAATGTATAATTGTCTATTTATTTTCCATTCCTGTTCTGTTCTGAATACTATTAAATTAAATACTATTAAAGGTTTTGTTGTGGAGTGACTGGAATTAAACAAAACATGCACAGCACATATTTATTTTAGATGTCTGATGAGAGAGGTACATGAGCCCAAGTTTATTTATTTATCACTTTATCACTTTAAATACATTTGCATAGCCTTGGCATTTGTAATAAATGTTTATAAGGAATACCACTATAATGTATAATTGTCTATTTATTTTCCATTCCTGTTCTGTTCTGAATACTATTAAATTAAATACTATTAAAGGTTTTGTTGTGGAGTGACTGGAATTAAAATACATATCTATAGTGTTTACAATGTTTGTAAATGTTTCATTTTATTTACTGGCATTTCACATTATTGCTGAATAAAATAATAAAATGTGACTTATACATCTTTTTTCTCTTAAAGTGCCCCTATTATGCCATTTTGAATATTGCCTTTCGTGCAGTGTGTAATGTAGCTGTGTGTGAATGTAAACTATCTGCAAAGTTGTAAAGCCAAAAATGCACGATAAATAAAGTTATTGTCTCCCAAAAGAAAGAATCAACTCTGAACAGCCTAAACGAGTCATCAATAATTCAAATCCCACTTCCGTGACGGCTATATGTCACGGGGTAACACATTTGCATAATGCCCGCCTATGCTCAACGTTGGCCGGCCGCAAACAACTTGACCCGACCTCAAACCCTGTAGCTTGTTCATATGGTTAACATCATGTTGAGAAGACGCCGTGTCCTACGCTGTGAAAGTAAATTTGTTTCATTTTCATTTCAGAAAGATGAGGCTGCAAAGAATCGTTAAAGAGAGGTTAAAATTCATTTTTTCCACTGTACCACAGCAGTACAACCAAATCTTTTTTTGTGTTCCCGTAATTTTACTGATGACTGCTTCTCTAATCTCGTGAAGTTCAGCGCGGGATTCACAAAACGCTTGCTCTTGAAAGATGAGCTCAGTACCCAGTTTATATGGACCATCTGACTCCACTGAATCACAACCTGTATGTATGGTAAATAATAGATGTTTATATTTTCTATAATATTGAGCGTTCAAAATACGGAACTATGGCAATGGGCGTAGTTCTCTGAAGCCCCTCCCTCAGAATTACGCAATGGGCTCTGATTGGTTAGCGGGCTCAGTGTGTTTGTGATTCTATAACCGCCTAGTGCAGGTTGTCCGGAAACATCACGCCCCCTTACCATTGCGGGGTTTATGTAAACATCGGGGTTAGTGATGTCACAAACCCAGGAAGAAGCTCGTTGTAGTCCCTACCAGCCGTTTTTTGTAGTCCTTAAACAGCAATTTTTGCATTTGAACCCTTTGCATTGAACTCTGAGCATGCACATTTTGTGAAAACTAAAGCGTTTTTTGACCTTGCATGCATGTAAAACTATTGCTGGAGACCCCCAAAATAATATTAGATACTTAAAAATGGCATAATAGGGGCATGTTAAAAATGCAATTTTAACCCAGTGTGACTTATAATCAGGTGCAACTTTTTTCCAGAAAACATGGAACATAATAAATATTTTACATTTATATTGTTCAGCTCACCGTTCAGTAGGTCTTCACCCATTGGTCGCACAGCTTCTGTTTCTTGAGACACTGGATCTAAGTTCGCTTGGGCTTGTTCAGGACATACAGAAGGAACTATAATGCCATCCTCATCAAGAGCATTTGGGACATGTAAGGCACCATCTACATGGTCACTGTGGACCGAAACACCAAACAGATCTTCTGCATTGACTGCCAGGCTTTCCTCAGAGATCCCAAACTCATTTGACTTAGCTAGTATGTCTGAGGGATCCACCAAGACACGTTGATCTCCAGATTCATCGGTGTTTACAAAAACTACACCTGCATCCTCTTCTAAAAGGTCTATTTCTGCTGTGCCCTGCATGACCCCATTGTTTGAGGTTATATCCTGTCTGGGATCCTGGGAAGAGTCACCTTGGAGATTCACTTTCTTCATATCTGCAGAAATCGCTGACTCAAGAACATCCTTCGCTGACGCCTGAGCTTCACAAACGGGTTCGTCCTCCTGGTTCCCTTGAACGTTCTCCGTACCCTCACAGCCAGAACCTAAAAGAACCTCTAGATCTTCAGGTTCTAAGATGTCCTCACTAGTTGCTATGGAAGATCCGGGTTCTGGACCAAGCTCAGTTTGTAAGACGCCTGAAGAACTTACTTTCTGTCCGTCAAACTCACTTCCTTCAAACACTACGTCTTCAATTGAAAGAATTGGTTGTTCTACAGGCAACAGCTCTTGAATTACTTCACTCAGGTGTAAAACGCTCTCATCTTCAGCAACTGAAATCCTTGAGGTTGTATCTCTAAGTTCTTCATTCTGTTGGTCTCCATCTGTTTCCATGTATTGCATTTCTAGACTCTCCTGAAACTCCTCATCGGCTTCTTCTTGATCAAAGATTACTGAAGAATCAAGATCTCGACTACCTTCCACATTACACGTGATCTTCTCACAAATGTCTCCCACTAGTTTATGGGTTCCTGGGTCACCAGTTTTATCACAAATGCCTCGACAAGCATGCATTTCATTTTCCACTAAATTTTGGTGTGAGCTATCTAGAGGTGTATCTCCATCAGGATTTACGTCTGGTGGTTCCTTGCTTTCTTCTCGCACCTCCTCAGATTCGATGAGATCTCCGCACCCATCCTCTTCCTCAGCATCGGTCTCAGTGCCTTGAGAAGATTCAACATCCGAGCTTTCTGGCGTGTCCAAAGACTGAGTGATTCCCATATCTCCTGCCTCAACGGTGGGGCTACATTCAGCTAGCTCTTTCTCCTCTGATACTTTCTCCTCTACAGAGTTGTGTCCTTTTTCCTGATTTTGCCCCTCAGCAAAACCTGGTGCTTCACAGATTAAGTCATCTGCTTTATCAGCTTCCTCTTTCTGTTGTTCGCAGGAAGAGGTTCTGTTGACTATGCTCTCAGAACCACTCTGCAAACCATCACTACTATCTCCAACGTCACCGGTACTAACTACACCAGTAGTTGAACGCTCCTCTTGCTCTCTGCAATCAGTCTCACTGTTTTCACAAGCACACGCCCGCTGATCTTCGCTATTGCCATTATCTAGGAGAGCCGGGGCACTTTCACAGCTGAGCGAGGGACCTCCGTTACCCTCCCTGTTTTGCGAGGGATCCAGACGGTCATTACGTCCTTTGTTTTCTTCTGTGCTAAAAGGAGTGAACTCTCGTTCTCTCGTATCAAGGGAGTCGTGAGGTGCCTCTTCACAACAGCAATCTCTGGTCTCCAGGCCGTCATCACATTCTTGGGCAATATGCGGAGAGTCTGAGCTCTGCTGAAAGGCAACTCCTCCCTGAACATGAACACAGAACAACAGCTTAGGGTTTTCTCTCCTTCAAGCAATTCTCTAATTCTACAGTTATGCCACTGCAATGAATAGCAGATCTACAGCTGTTGGAGAAAAGTTATGGTGGAGGTTGAAATCTGAGGGATATTTCTTGGCAAACAAATTCCCTTCTGTTGACTGCATAATAGTATGCATTCATGTAGCAGACATTTATGATATCCAAAGCGACTTGCAAAAAAGACAACACAGTGATTCATCCTAAAGAGGCAGTAACATGAGAAGTACAACGTTTCAAGTTGTACAGAGGAATTATAGAGGATAAATAGCTATATTATTATGTTTAATAAATATCTTATTGTGTTAAATATCATATAAAATAATTGTTATTATAATATGCTATAGTATCACATACACTACAGTTCAAAACTCAGTAGGATATTTTAAAGAAACTAATACTTTTATTCAGGAAGGCCACATCAAATTGATCAATAATTGACAGTAAAGACATTTATAATGTTACAAGAGTATGAATTTCTGTAATCATCAAAGAATAATGACAAAAAATCATTATGGATTCTACTAAAATATTAAGCAGAAAATATTATATTATTTAAAATTTTAAAGCAGAATTAATAAGAAATGTTTCTTAAGTGGCAAATCAAGATATTAGAATGATTTCTAAAGGATCGTGTGACACTGAAGACTGGCTGCTGAATAAACTGGAAAATAAAAACATTACTTCTCATCACAATTGCAGCCTATTTGCATGTTGAAAATTGGCTCGTCGTCACCATTATATTTTTATCTTTTTTAAAACCAATAAAACCACTGAATTCTACCTAAATGTCACATTTATTGAAATGAGATGTATAATGCATATTAATATTTTTTTTGTTGTTGTTGTTTTATTTCCTTTAAAATATATGAATGTTGAAAAGAAATAACCTTCCTGTTCAGTCATCTCATGCCGTGACATTTCCAGTAAATACTGTCATATTTGTGTACACCCCTAATATATATATATATATATATTATCTTTTAAGATTTGACCTTTTTGATATCACTTTAAAGAAAGTGATTCAACCACATGGTTAAAACTAAAGTTACAGTTTGTCTTTGTCAATATATTATTATCATTATTCGTCATGTTTACACATGCTGTCCTTGTCGTGCTGAATAACTCAACTCTGGAGAAGTTCATCACACTCAAAAAGAAAGAAAAAAACAAACAGACAGAAAGCAAGAGAGAGAAACAGACCGAGTTGAACATCTAGAAAAGGAAGTTTTGCCGACACATCTAAGCAAACTGACCTGACTCACCTTCCCTTGACAATGGCAAAGCATCAGTCTGCGCAGTTCCAGGATGTCGGCCTGTAGGTTGGGTGGTGCGCCGCCCGGCTCGGTGCCCAAAGACAGGGTGTAGGTGTTCAGAGAGGGGTGGTGCTGTACCACACGACTGCTCGAGGAGGAGACCTGTCTGAGCGTCTCAACGCCAATGTCTGTATCCAAATCCTCCCTAAATCAAAACAAGTCATCAGATGAACAGGATATGCTCAAACTGTTCCATTTTAACTTTAAACAAAATAACACCCTGCTGTCATCAAGACACTCAATATAATTACAGTTCTTATGGATGTACTGCTTTGATTTATTTGTTGAAGAGGCAGTGGGGAATGATCGAAATATACAAATGGAGTTATTATGCAACTGAATGCATATTTTCTATTCTTTCGCCAACTCGAGAGCATTAATAATAAGAGGTAATGGTTCAAATCTGGGCCTAGAGCGTTGACTAATGCGGGGTGGAGTGATTTTTGCCACATGAAAGCAACTGTCACTGCTGTCTGAAGCAGCATGCAGCAGATGAAAGAACAATACGCAATTAGATCACTTTAATGTCTAAGCAACGAGATTAAATGGAGAGCTAATGGAAACTTCCTATTTCTCAGATGTTTCTTGTGTGGGGAAAAAAGCACCAATAATGTATCTCAATTAGATTTTAAGATGATTTTAGAAGTTTGCGTATTTTTATTCATTTTTATTTCAGCTTTAATTATCTGAGTACTATAAGTTAAACTAAACGAAAATGAAAAATGTTGTCCAAGCAACTAGCTAAAATAAAATAATAATAATGTTTTTTTTTTTTTATGGTTTTGGTTTTAGTTAACAACATAGAGGTTTAAAATAGTTAGTGAACTTAAAGGGATAGTTCACCCAAAAATGAAAATTAGCCCATTATATACTCGCCCTCAAGCCATCCTAGGCATATATGACTTTCTTCTTTCAGATGAATCCAATCAGAGTTATATAAAAAATTGTCTTTGATCTTTCAAGCTGTTTAATGGCAGTCAGCGGCGGGTATTGCAGTTCATCAGTAATTCAGGCAGTCATCCGCCCAGAGCTGCTTCCGTGTACAACAGTGAGCGCAAGCTAGATTAAAGTGATTATTACGTTTTAAATATGGTTATTTTTCTTACAAAAACGCATCGATTCGCTACAGGAGGCCTTTGTTCACCCCCCGGAGCCGTGTGAGGCACTTTTTATTATGGATGCATGCGCTTTATTTCACTTCTTTTGGACTGATGCACTGCAACACCCGCTGACTGCCATTAAACAGCTTGAAAGATCAAAGACAATTTTTTATATAACTCCGAATGGATTCGTCTGAAAGAAGAAAGTCATACACAGCTAGGATGCCTATAGGGTGAGTAATTCATGGGCTAATTTTCATTTTTGGGTGAACTAACCCTTTAAAAACTGTAAGCATCGGACATCTTTATTGCGAACTAACCATTATAACTGAAGTAGCAGGAACAAAACCATGTTAAAGGAACACTCCACTATTTTTGAAAATAGGCTCATTTTCCAACTCCCTTAGAGTTAAACAGTTGAGTTTTACCGTTTTCGAATCCATTCAGCCGATCTCCGGGTCTAGGAAAACTTTTCATTTTCCGTCGGTCTTAGTACACGATGTAACTACAGAAGAGTCAAGTTTTAAATAGGAAAAATATAGAAACTCTTTGGTCATTTTTGAGCGAGATGCTAACGGTCTAATCAGATTTCATGATCTATGCTAAGCTACAGCTAAAAGTGCTACCGCCAGACCCAGACATCGGCTGAATGGATTCGAAAATGGTAAAACTCAACCGTTTAACTCTAGGGGAGTTGGAAAATGAGCCTATTTTCAAAAATAGTGGAGTGTTCCTTTAAGCTTCGTAAACTGTTCACTTATAATACAAAAACTCGTGTTTTTGACTATTTAACCCAGTGCAAGGATAATTATTTATATTTGACAGTAGACTGGTGCCCACAGAGTGACAATTCACTCCTGCTTCTCCAGCATGACAGATTTATGTTGTGTTCATTTAAATAAGATGCTGTGTATGTACAGTAAGCACATCACTCACAGGCTGAAGAGCTCCAGCAGTGCTGTATATCCTCGACTCTGGGCGATGATCACCGGTGTGGCGCCCCGTTTGTTACACAGGTTGAGGGCCTCTCGGGCCCCTGGCTGCTTGAGGAGAAAACTGGCCACTCTGAGGAGCCCGCGGCGGGCTGCAAAGTGAAGGAGGGTCTCTTGAGGTTCCAGTCCTGAAAGAGAGAAATAAGAATATTCAGAGAGAAAAACAGAGGGATGTAAACCAATGTCTGTCTGACCTAGTCTTCTGCCCTAATTTACAAGTACTAGCATTCTATTTAATTGCAAATTAAATTTCTGCTATGACATAAATCATACAATGTATGTTTATCATTCCAAAGTTATAAGTTTTTTAATGCATTTATCCTCCTATCAGCTGCATTTATTTGATCAAAAATACAGTAAAAACAGGAATATCATGAAATATTATTGCAATTTAAAAATGACTTTGTTGATATATTTTAGACAGATGTACTGCTTAATATTTTTGTGGAAACTGATTCTTTGATGAACAGAAAGTTATTTTGTAACATTATAAATGTCTTTACTGTCATTATTGATCAATTTAATGCATCCTTCATAAAAGTATTAAATTTTTTTTTTTTTAATTTTTTAAATCCTTACCCAACAGTTTTAAATGGTAGTGTGTATACAGTATGTTTCTATGTGTCCTTGTATTTGAACAAGAATGTTCTTGCATTGCATAAAATATCAAGGCATGTGATATTTGTTTTAAAGAAAAAGAGCACAAGCACAATGCTCAAGCATAATAATCCACCACACAAGTTTGTTAGGACAAGGACAAAGTACTGTGATTCAGCAGAGAAGAACCAGGCCAAAAATAATGTCAATTAATTAAACAGATTTGCCACCTGTAATTAACATCACACTGTAACTGACCTGTCAACTGTCATGTGACCATTATAAACTCAAAGGAACTGTTCTGATTACTTGGAACTTGATCTGGAATGTCATTTAGGGACGTTTATTTGGTTGCAGATATGTGCTGTGGAATATCATCCAGTACACTCTCTTCTAAATTTGTTATGATATCCAAAAAAAGAATGAAAACAAATGTAAAAAATTGAGACATAAGTCGCAGGCCAAGGATAACTTGAGAGATTTCCACAAAAGTATTATTAGCCCTCTAAAATTTAGCAGTTTATATTTGTATTTTATAATAGATAACATATTAAATTAAATGTGGCTGTAAATTATTATTATTTTTTTAATCTTATAGAATTAGAAATCAATCAATGAAGTATGAGCCTGATGATCTACACTAATGCTATAACGCCCCCTAAAGGATCAACCACATCTTAACTTCTGTTGAGACAATCCTCCAGTCTGATCATAAATATATGATAAAGTCCTATTGGACAATGTAAACAGATCTGAAACATCTCAACCATTATGCCAAACAGACAACTTTAAAATAAAACATTAAAGTAGATGTACTCAACTTCTGAAATCAAATGGACCACATTCAAAACCGCAACAGATGCAAAGAGCTGCAATTTTTCCATTTTATATGAAATAAACAGCCATCAGACCTCCAAAATGCACTTTTCTTTGTCATGATCAGTTAAGCTACAAAATTATGCTGGTTTACGTTCTTGAGATAAATAGTTACAACTAATTAAATTGAAAGTGAGAACATTATTAAAACATGACTACTTATCTTAGTTTAGTCTAAAACCCTCTCTGTAAAAACCTTTGACTCTAATTAAACAAAATGAAACAAGAATTTTCAACCTGGCTTTATCCAATGTTCAGATTTCTGTAATAGAAATGTATGTAAATTAGTGCATATTTAATTAGACAATGCCTCATTTCCATATTTAAACAGAAAACCTTTCAGTTTTAATAGAAAATAGTTAACTGGGGAAGTATTCACCTGGGGTGTCTTGCCTTAAAGAACAAATACAGAAGGCAATTACAGGTGTAACGCACGATTACTTGAACCTACAACCTTTTGATTGCCAGCCCGGATCGAAGCACTAGCCACCACCAAGCTGCACTCACGTGTGTTATCCCTCAGCAGGTTCCAGCCAGGGGGCAGCGTGATATGTTTGAGGGCCAGGGACAGATTCTGGTCCAGCTTTTCGCACTCCTGCAGTGGGATCTGATGCTCGTCCAGTAGCAGAGCCTCTTCCAGTAGGTTTGTCTGCCCCACCGCGCTCACCAGGAACTGGGCCATGTCGAAGGCCAGGTCCTGTACGAAGTGCAGGCGCTCGGTAGCCAGAGTATGAATGTTACCGTCTGGTCCCGCTGAGCACAGGGTGACCAGCACCCACTCACAGCAGTTATGAGCTGTACAGAGAGCAAAAGTTAATGACAGCTTTTGTAATGCACATGACTTTGTAACCCATCAGCCACATGACAAAACTGTAAACTGGACAAATATGATGTAATTTCTATTTCCAGAAAAAAATATTTCTGCAATGTCCCAATAACATACTTAGAGTCATGCAAGAACAGGATACCAGTTTTAGAAATATTTAACCTCCATAATGATACATATTTCAGAGTGAAACCGAATCTTAATTAAGAAACAAATGAAGAGTTTGGTTCCAAAACGCGATAAACCCCATTGTTAACAAAAATTGATTTTCCGATTTTCCAGATTTTCAAAATCTGTACTGTATCTGGTCAGTATTGAAAAGTCAATTTTAAATTTTACACAAAATGCGATATCCGCCGAGTTATTCTGTCATGTTTTCTCCCTTTTTTTCCAAACCGCGACAAACGCCAGTCTCCCTTTTCTGCAGAATGCGATATATCCGCTCAACCAATCACAGCGCACCATTCCACGCACTCTAGAGTGGTTTAATGTGATATTGTTGTTCATGTATGTTCATGATGAAATTGTCTTTTATTGCTGTAATTAATTTGTAGCATTAACAAGATGACCCGTTGAATTCATTTTGGGAGCGATGACTGATTGAATGTATTTTTAGTCCAGTGCCTGCATATAAGATTAGTATTGACCAGAGGCTGTCATATGTGGATCAACTTACTATGTTGTGTTTTTTCAACAGTTTCAATATGAAAAATAACTTTTATATTGATTCAATGGATTTATTGCATTTTGGAAGAAAAAAAAAAACGTGTCAGGGATTTATTGCATTTTGGGGAAAAAATAATAAAATGTTATAATAAATCTTTGAAAATCAAAATCTAAATTTGAATTTTTAATGTTATTATAACCTAAAGATACTATGTAAAAGTTTGAAACAGAAAATAGTGGTTTTCATCTTGCCACTTTCTTGGTAAAGAAAACACATTTTTACTCAAATTAATCAAAATGGATTTATAGCGTTTTGGAACCAAACTCTTCATATATACAGTATATATACATATATATACATATATATATATATATGTATATATATAT
>NW_015667422.1:1019420-1024993 GCF_001515625.1 Sinocyclocheilus rhinocerous
AGCTTGTCAGTGTAAGTGTTTTTATTTATGCCATTTATGTTTTTGTTAATACAGCGTATAGCACTAGTCAACTAAATGAATGTAACATGGCAAAGATGAATGCACTTTTGGAAGTTGAATGTAAGGGAAATGTCATTTTGGAATTTCTGTGGTTTAATGTGATATTGTTGTTCATGATGAAATTTTCTTTTATTGCTGTAATTAATTTGTAGCATTAACAAGATGACCCGTTGAATTCTTTTTGGAGCTATGACTGATTGAATGTATTTTTAGT
The DNA here is from genome assembly GCF_001515625.1 of Sinocyclocheilus rhinocerous. Lineage (NCBI taxonomy): Eukaryota > Metazoa > Chordata > Actinopteri > Cypriniformes > Cyprinidae > Sinocyclocheilus > Sinocyclocheilus rhinocerous. The sequence goes on from NW_015667422.1 coordinate 1,019,695, forward strand.
CCAGTGCCTGTATATAAGATTAGTATTGACCAAGTTCAGAGGCTGTCATATGTGGATCAACTTACTATGTTGTGTATTTTCGACAGTTTCAATATGAAAAATAACTTTTGTATTGATTCAATGGATTGATTTTGGAAGAAAGAAAAAAACGTGTCATGGATTTATTGCATTTTGGGGAAAAAATAATAAAATGTTATAATAAATCTTTGAAAATCAAAATCTGGATTTGAATTTTTAATGTTATTATAACCTAAAGATGCTATGTGAAAGTTTGAAACAGAAAATAGTGGTTTTCATCTTGCCACTTTCTTGGTAAAGAAAACACATTTTTACTCAAATTAATCAAAATGGATTTATAGCGTTTTGGAACCAAACTCTTCAAATGTAGAGTAGGACCCCAAATTTTATCCGGAAAGTGATTAAGTGCTTCAGTGTTACTGGTTATTGTAATTTTTCCCTGACCCAGTACTGTAAATTATTACATTTTGATTATTATTATTTTTTTAATAATGTCACTGACATCCAAGATGTTGATGAATTTGTTTCTTCATCAGAACAGATTTGGAGAAATGTATGTATCATTACATCACCTGCTCACCAAAGGATCCTCTGCAGTGAATGGGTGCCGTCAGAATGAGAGTCCAAACAGCTGATAAAAACATCACAATAATCCAAACACGACTCCAGTTCATCAGTTATCATCTTGTGAAGTGAAAAGCTGCATGTTTGTAAGAAACAAATCCCTCATTAAGGCATTTTTAACCATTGCTTCTGGATAAAATACGAGTCCTCTTTCCATAATACTGCTGCAAAACAAGCAAAAACAGTCAAAAATGGTTCTAAACAAATATTTTGGTGGATTTATTGACTTTTTCAGGGAAGCGTTATTATGGACATGTATTTTGGCCACACAGCTTTTCTTTTACTTGTGGATTATTGTGATGTTTTTATCAGCTGTTTGGACTCTCATTCTGACGGCACCCATTCACTGCAGAGGATCCATTGGTGAGCAAGTGATGTAATGATAAATTTCTGATTAAGAAACAAACTCATCTACATCTTGGATGGCCTGAGAGTGAGTAAAATTGCAGCAAATTTTCATTTTTAGGTGAACTATTCCTGGTATATTTAAATAAAAGGCAAATTTTCACGTTGACTTCAATGCAAAATCCATATACAAACACTCAAACTAGGTTCACAAGTGGCAAACACTGTAATCACAAGTAATTCCCTGTAATCTCCCTCCATCAGCGGATCATCCCCTTCACTGACTGCTGAGGCATCTGACACTGAAACACAAGCATTGCTGCCCTCAATGTCATTCATTCATGCTGACTGAACATCTCCATAGAGAGCGGGTTCGCTTCAGTCCAAACAGCCCTAAATAAACACGCATATCATTCAAACGATGAGATAAGAAAAATACATATATAGATATGCCTAAAAATATGCCACAATCAGTTTCTCCATTGAACTCTCTCTATGGGCCTGAGCTACACCATGTTCAGTGTGACTCAATCCACCTGAGTCCTTAATAGGATCACCAAGCAAACATGTTTTGTTGACAGGACCAAGTGCTGCCACCTTTATTTGGCCCGAGACAAACACTGTCCGCAGTGAGGACTAACATGAGGGTTTAATTCATATAACACAATCTTTGACTGGAAAATACAACTTAAAACACAGATTATGTATGTGTGCATAAACCAAATTAGTAAACTGTAGAGAATGCTCATTTTACTTTGCCAAAAGTAATTTCTTAAAAAGAGGACAGAGGGCAGCATGTTCACCCAATTCATCTTCCCCCAACTGAGTAAACAAAAAAAATGTCTCTAAATACGCAGTCAGAAGAACATAGACAGTTAAACATTCATCACTAGAACACCAGAACAACCACATTCCTCAACTTTAGTATGTGGCAATGAATTAATGTGAACCTTAAAGTGCCCCTATTATGGGTAATGAAAGGTTCATATTTTGGTTTTGGGAGTCCCCAACATCAGGTTGACATGCATGCATGGTCAAAAAACACTTTCATTGTCTTATAATATGCATTTATTTTTACCTTACTTGCTCAACGACTCCCAAACGATTTGCTCAACGATAAATTTTTCCAAACCCCTCCTTTGCGTGACGCTAATCTGCGGTGATTGGTCCGATTGGTCTCATTTTCATTTCATCATGCCTGTAATGCCTGATAAAGCAGCGTTTGTGAGCGCAGTGCTGCTTTGTGTACAGCGTTACCGGGGAAAACGCTATTTTACCACTCCAAAAGCGGCATCTAGTGGCAAAGAAAAGACCAACAAGTGGGCGGGCAATATGCTAATGTTTCATGTTGACGTCAACATGAAACGGCTTGGGATTCGTTTTAAAAACGACTAGTTTCAATGATTCAGAGCCAACTCTTTCTTTTGAGAGACAATAACTTTATACACGGTGCACTTTCAGATTTAAAACTTTGCAGGATGTTTTCATTCACTTAGAGCTGTGTTACACACTGCATGAAAGGTAATTTTCAAAAATCCATAATAGGGGCACTTTAATTTCTTAATCAATCTGAAATTTGATGCATGTCATTTTTCAATGCTAAAACACTTTATCTGGTCCCAGTTTATGCAGAGAAAAGTAGAAGCAATTTGCAGCTTGATTTTTATGTAAAGTGTTTTTAAAACATCAACCAGTAGAGATGCACAATATTGGCTAATGTGTGCTTTTTTCTTTTCTTCTTCTTTTTTTTTTTCATGGTATTAGCAATATTTTAAGATTTCGCTCAATAATCTAGCACTAAATTGAAAGGATAGCAAGAAAGCATGGATTTTAAAGGTTTAACATTTTAAAAGCTGTAGCGTCTGGACCAATCAGACACACCATTTTTCATTTGACTTGAATATTAAAGCATGAATCTCTTGAAGAACGATTTCACATTAAAAACACAAGTTGGCATGAGTTGTTGTGTGCATGTAATGATCCGAACAGTTTATTAAAGTTTTTTATATGTTTAATTGTATTTTTTAGAAAACTACTATAGATTTATAATACCACCATTTATTGGGGATTCTCTATTTAAAAAATTTAAAAAAGATATTGTCATTGTGTGTCATGTGTATTAATAATAATAATTTTAGCTCAGTCCATATGCAGTTTCTTTTTTATCTTTATAGTGCTATTGACTACTAGAGCACCAAATAACAATTTTATAGCAAACTTTATTTTAAGACAAGGATTCCCAACTTTTATGTCAGCCAAACCCCTTTGACCTAAAATATTTAAGCATGTCCTGAGATTTTAAGCGAATATTTCAATAACTTAACACATTTGCATGTTAACGGTTCTCTGATGTTGTTCAATGTCACATGACATACAGGTAAACAATTAAACATGACAATTTTTAGTAAGTGTCGATCGTTTAATTTATAATTAGCTTTTCAGAAACTCACAAACCCTCTGCAGTTCCCTCACGAACCCCAATTCATAAACCCAGTTTTAGGAGATGTGTGTAACAAAAACTTTTTTTTTCAGCAGAAAAAGGGTCAAGGGGTCACAGTTGGGATGCAGTTGGCTATAACATCACAGATCTAAGGGCCTAATATTACGCTCACCTGGACACACAGCCTGAAGGGTGGCATGGCTGACCTTCAGTGTGCTGGTAAGATGTCTCTGAGCAGAGCCAGTGAACAACAGGAAGAACTGCACCTCCCCCTGTTCTCCTTCACCGAGCGCCTCATCACAGAGCTGAACTGTTAGCACACACTCGCCCTGATACAGGAAAAGAGAGAAGTGTGAAACACAAAATTATGTGTTTATGAATAAGAATTTTAGGGCAAAAATCACAAACAAAATGCCAAAATGATCCAAGCCTCCACCCGTTCCAAAACCTTTTGATTGAATGATGTGTTCGTATTCTGCAAACTTGATCAGTAAACTACAGTTTGAAAAAACAAACAATACATTTCTACATTATTTGTTAGACACAAGGACTTGATGAATGTGAATGGTTTGCAAAAAGCTTACTATCCTTGCTTCTAAATGGAACCTTTCATATATTTTTAACCCAAGAACTCAGAGAACCAAAACTGAAGTTGTGGTTACAACAGGATATCACACTGGTGTTGGTCTGCACAGATTAGCACAGATAGCACTGTGTGAATTTAACAGCACACGCCCTGATGTTCTAGATGAGAAGCTTCCCTCTTCCTGTCACACTTTCACAAATTAACACACAGAAAAAAATACTATATCATTAATATTCAAACAACACGCTCAGAGGCCGATGGAACCACCACTGCAAAAGCCATTATCACAAATCAAGTTTCTAATTAGAATCAAAATGCATTTCCTATTTAAACAGGACAAACTGTACATGAAAATATCAGATGGAATAATGAAAAAATGAAGCATACTTCTATTCAGCAAGTATGCATGATTAAATTGACCAAAAGTGACAAAAATACATTAATATTGTTACAAAACTTTACTTTCTATTTGTCAGAGAATCCTGAAAAAAAAAAAGTATCACAGTTTCCACAAAAATTTTAAGCTGCTCAACAGTTTTCAACATTGATAATAATAATAAAATGTTTCTTGAGCAGCAAATCAGCAGCATATTTGAAAGAAGGATCATGTGACACTGGAGTAATGATGCTGAAAATTCAGCTTTACATCACAGGAATAAATAACATTTTTTAAATATATTCAAATAGAAAACAGTTATTTTAAGTTGTAATAATATTTCACAATATTACTGTTTTTACTGTATTTTTAAACAAATAAATGCAGCCCTTGTGAGCATAAGAGACTTCTTTCAAAAACGAAACAAAACAAAAAAATTCTATGGATAAAACACTCTAAAAAGTCACAAAGTCCCATTTGGATGTAATGGTGACTTTGAAGAAATAAAACTTTACTTTAAAGACCCATTGTAAAAAAAAAAAAAACATTTGACTGTAAAGAATGCAGAAACCAATGTTCCGATTTTAAGAACCTATATTGCAAAATTTAAATCTCCAAAACATTTAAGAACATAAATCTCCAATGAACTATAATTTAATCAACTCAAGAAACAGATAAAGCGGTCTTGATACGTAGAGGGTTCTTTGTTGAAACTTAAAGGGGTCATATGATGCGATTTCAATTTTTCCTTTCTCTTTGGAGTGTTACAAGCTCTTGGTGCATAAAGAAGATCTGTAAAGTTGCAAAGACTAAAGTCTCAAATCCAAAGAGATATTCTTTATAAAAGTTAATTAAGAGTCAGCCACACCCCCCTAAAATGGCTCGTTTTAACACGCCCCCACATATCTAC
>NW_015667422.1:1026481-1038608 GCF_001515625.1 Sinocyclocheilus rhinocerous
ATAGCTGGCCAATCACAGCTCACCTCGCTTTTTCAGACCGATGAGTTTTGTAAAAATCGACGCGTTTCAGAAAGGCGGGGCATAGAGGAGAAGCAATAATGTACAGTACGTGGAAAATAATGTGTTTTTTTAACCTTAAACCGCATAAACACATTTCATTACACCAAATACACAAAATAATGTTCTTTTTATCAGCATCATATGACCCCTTTAAGAACCATTTGTTTCATGGCAAAGTCCTTGCGTTAAAGCAATAGATATAGGATATGTGAGTTTCGATTGACCATCAGACAGAATTTAGGAAATCTAAGCTGCATACTGACTCCTGAAATTATTTCAGGAGAGGAAAGATGTCTATGGGAATAAAGAAACAATAAGGGGTGTCACACATACTTCTGTGCTCAAAACTGTCTTAATCCATCCTCTATCACTTATCACCATTGTATCCATTTATCTCAGCCCTTTGGATAATCTAATATCGTTTCAGCAGTTAATTACAGACATTAACACAAAGATAAGTCTCTTTGAACCCTCATCGGATTTCACAGCAGTGGAGGGAAAATCCCTTCTCTTTGTTGACTGTACTCCGTACGTCGGATGGGCTTCTTGTGATAGTAACACAATACCGGTCATACATCCTTCCCGCAGCTCGACTTGTTTTCTGTTCTTGTAAGGTGCTGACAGTCATATTCCCCTTCGGGATCTAGATTAGCCGTATTGCTTCAATCAGGGGTCACCACTATCCTGAATGAGAATTTGATTGATGTTTCAAGATCTGTGTTGAAGACGACTGAAAGGACAGCAGACTTTGAGCGGACTGGTGAAGCTAGACTGTTTTTGGACTGGGTTCTGATTATATTATTGCAGAAAATGTATGTGGTGAAATACTTCCTTCTATTTCAGCTTTATGAGCACAGACAACTATAAGACAGACATCTGTTGTGATCTGTTTGCTCTATTTGTTTGAGCATCTTGACCATCCTGGCACAGCATGATCAAGCAAAGAATTCAAAAGAAAAACACAATAACCACAATATCAATATTGAGAAGCAAAGTAAGAGAAGTCTTGTTTTCAGAAAATATATATTGAATAAAGTTGTTTTTTTACTGCATCGACAGCTTTTTTTTTGTCTTGTTGAAAGCATAAAATTCATTTTAGTGAGGTTTATCCTAAAAAAATGAAATGCAAAAAACACAATATCCTATCAATATCAATATCGAGAAGCAAAGTAAGAGTCTTGTAAGTCTTGTTTTCAGAAAATCTTTTTTTTTTGTCTTGTTGCAAGCATAAATCTATCTTATTTTAGTGAGGTTTATCCTAAAATGCATTAAGGATGTGAAATGTGTTAATTCACACATTTCAACACATCTAAAAGATTTTGTTATCTTACATAATTTTGCTTCCTAAACAAAATGCATACTGCTTTAGGTCGGTTTAGATATTTGTAATGGAAAAATATAATACTGATCATTTCAACTTGCCATTAAAACTTATGAGGCAAGGTATATGTTAAAAGCAGGTGGAGAGTTTATATTTTTGATAAAGCACTTACATGAATGTTTCACTGAAATTTTGTGTTATTTGAGCTGTAAAGTTGTCTGAATTGTCAGTTCAAGGTGGACCTATTTTTTTAACCTAGAGGAGTATCTGATGGTGCATTACCAACATCATTCCTCCAGACTAAGGTGTTGTTCACACAGAATGCATTATTGTGTTTCGCTGTGCTGCTTTGCATTGTTTTTCAGTGTAAACATTAGTTACGGTAAGGCCAGTTCTTTTTTACAAATAGTTTTTTTCAGACAGTTTGTTTTAATAAACCAGTTTGTTCACGCAATGACGTCATGTATACGTGATGCTATTAATAATGAACCCAATAATGATGATTTTTACATAAATCAAGACAAAGCCATAAGAAATACACATTTCAATCCTGTTTATGAAACCCTCAGCAAACAGTTCTCAGCATGTTGGAGCATGCTTTAAGCAAGCGCTTTAAGGGCTTTATGGCTTCTATGCTGTTAAGGGTCTAGGCCAATGTGAATTGTATGGCTGACACCAGAACACATCCATGATGGAGAATAAGATCGCACACACAGAGTACTGAAAGGGTTAAACTATATGACTTAATAGATACTGTATTAATACACACTAAGCATGCTCACAAACACACATACACATTTTTTTGTAGATATAGATATTTAAAATAACTGATAGGTAACAAAATGCTTACTGTATGTCTGCTGTTTATGACACCATTTTTCAGGTTTAAATTTAATCATAATGTGGCATAATTGTAAAAACTGATATGTCTGTATAAATGCATTGGTAAACTTTGAGTAAACGTCAGTTTAAATGTAATAATAATGATTTTATAATGTGTAAATATAAATTATAATAAAATTGCAATTTCAGGGAATTTACTATAGAAATATAGTGCTTTAAACCTTTATATAACTATTACAGTGTCATTTTTTGTCCAGTTTCAATAAAATTGTGCATGCTTTTGTAACGAGATAAATTATTATAGTTTGGGGGTTCTTTAAGTTAATGGGATCGCACTTTCTGTTGGTTATGCCGGTGGAGCTGTTGCCTTGAGCTTGAACGATCTGCAGCAGAGCTAGGGAAAAATGCTGTAGGTGGAGCTCTAACATGACTACATGACTAACTATTTTCGGTCTCTTCTACTGCTCTGTGTGTGGGTGACTGCAAATTAATTCCAATATCATCCACATTCAGAGTGCTTGTCCTGGTGAAGGGTGGGACCGAGTCAGATAAAGCCAAAGGTCACATTGGTGCCGTGACCCAGATGGGAGTGAGGCTCAGGGGGGTGAGTGTAACAGACGCCAGCTGGTAGGTGCTGTGCAGGTAAACCTCACTCACCTGGGGCCAGTTGCATAAAAGGTTTAGACTGGATTTACAAGTTAGTCATCTAATTTTTTCTTTAAGACTATTCATAATTTTTTTTAATTCAGTTAAATAAAAGCATAGATTAGTCTAAGTTAATTCCAAAAATAAGACTAAGACTGATTACTTATTGGCTGCTAGTTGGTCAAACTCGTACTTAAGACACTGTCTTAACATAAAGGCTAAGTTTATGCAACTGGCCCCAGATCTCAAGGGGCGCACTAGCGCTGCAGTCTTTAGCCTCCTTGTTAGTGCACATCTACACGGGTTCAAGTCCCACTCGAAGCAGGTGCGAGTAGGACCCGGGGGGTTACACTTGTTTAGAATCATACGATGCATGAGTTTACAGAGTTTTGTGAAGTTTTGAGTTTTCTTTGAGGATTCATAGGCTTTTGGGTACACTAGATCAAGACCATATTTTTAATTGACCCTGTTATAGCTGACCAAATGCAAAGGTTACATTTTTTTTTGTTAATTATTGGCCTGAATTGTACTGCACTGATTTTATTGATTTTTGAATTAAAAAAACAGCAAAGTAGGTTTTTTTTTAAATAATCCCAAATATTTAAAGAACGATTTGATTGACAGCAGTAGTCCTAGAGGCAAATTTGTATTTCAGAATGAGTAGATCGATCATATGATATGAAGATCTAGTGTATGTGTGAATATACAGTGGGTACGGAAAGTATTCAGACCCCCTTAAATTTTTCACTCTTTGTTATATTGCAGCCATTTGCTAAAATCATTTAAGTTAATTTTTTTTCCTCATTAATGTACACACAGCACCCCATATTGACAGAAAAACACAGAATTGTTGACATCTTTGCAGATTTATTAAAAAAGAAAAACTGAAAAATGCTCAGTATTTAGTAGAAGCACCCATTTGATCTAATACAGCCATGAGTCTTTTTGGGAAAGATGCAACAAGTTATTCACACCTGGATTTGGGGATCCTCTGCCATTCCTCCTTGCAAATCCTCTCCAGTTCTGTCAGGTTGGACGGTAAACGTTGGTGGACAGCCATTTTTAGGTCTCTCCAGAGATGCTCAATTGGGTTTAAGTCAGGGATCTGGCAAAAAAATTAACTTAAATGATTTTAGCAAATGGCTGCAATATAACAAAGAGTGAAAAATTTAAGGGGGTCTGAATACTTTCCGTACCCACTGTATGAGCAAGCCTGTTGTAGACATGTGAGTTCTACTATCCCTCTAATTTTCAAGTCTCTACAATTTACAGTTTGGTCTACCCGATAAGTTTTAAGTGGAGAATGCTGATCCTTGGCCATTCTAACAATTACAATAGGGTTTCAGCGCTACACGCGTGAACCCCTAAAAATCCCAAATATTGGCCTATATATTGACCTGGTTGATTGGTCGTCCACTAGCACAGTAACTGGACAACAAATCAAATTTCTAGCATGATCATATTTGCTGAAATTGCAGCTGCCTAACACCACTTCTTTTGAAATTACTCAGACACACATGCTTCTGTCTAGTTGTGTGTGTGTGAAACAAAACTGCATCTCCATCTGAAATAGATTTGACTGAGCAAATAAAGAGAAATGCAAAATAAGCATAAATGATACTTACATATAATGGGGCTTGACAAGGACTAAGTTTCATGACTCTGGACACTGAAAAGATAAAAAAAAAAAAAAACAGTATGAAGTCAGTGCAAACAAAGCTGTACATCATCAGATCAACCAGAATACTGATGCCGTTTTCAGCCTAATTATAAAAGGAGGTTTATGATTCAATAAGTTTGAGCATGAAAATACCCTCAGCAAATGTGGAACTAATTCAAATTAGCACCTCTACTGACAATACAACAGCTGTTTGATAAATGGCACTTCAGGCCTAAAAGATATTCATGAGTGTGACTCACACCTTCAGAGTGCAAGACATGCTAAAATACACTGCTGATTCACAGGCCTGTAATTACCAGAAAAGTGATGTGTTTAAATGTTTAAGAGAACACCAAGTTCATGGGTGAATCTCACGAAACATGTCAAGATGATGTCCTGGTCATATTTCACGGCAAAAATCAAAAGAAAGAGACAGGCGGGGCCGTTCTTGGGGGGGGGCAACTGGTGCGGCCACACCGGGCCCCGCGGGGAACGAACCGAGGGGGATGTTTTTATGCCGTTTACCCTCATAGAACAAACTAATTCTTTAATTAACAACCAGTCTGACATGCAATACATCAGCCAGCCATTCTTTCATTGGTTAAAACAGCGCTGCTATATTTAAGGTGAAAGGTGAAAAGATAAACAGACAGCTCTAATAATACCCATCCTAATCCTCTTCTCTTGTACTCGGATTGCTCTACCTTCCCTCTTCACACAACCTTTACATTTTACCTTTAATATCCGGTTTTGCAATGCAAATTACTTTGTTTTCAGCATCGTCTTGTTTTCCAGAAGAAAACATATCAGCACACATTTACTTGGGAGGCAAAATTGTGTAAGATAAGTTTTGTTCTCAGAAAATACACATTCACACATTTTCTTGCAACTTCTTTTTTTCTCTATAGCTGCTTTTAACACTTTATTTTAAAGACCAATTCTCAGTATTAACTAGCATGCATATTACTAGCGTGCTCTCTGTTTATTAGCAGTTATATATACATACAAATATTTGAATATATTTATGATTTCATGCTAATTAGTAACCCTGCATTGGTACACGGTCTCTCAATACTCCAAATTCATTAACATTAGAACTAGGTTAAGAATAAATACACGTGTATGAATGTTTTGTGAATAAGGCAGAATTTTTTGTGAGAAGTCCTTCAATGCGTATGAATATGAATAATCTATGCAATTATTAGTTAATGAATTAGTTAGTGATTTCTTCTGTGCAGGACTGAAACACCTGGCTGAACCTGAATGCAGTAATGACCAGTGAAACTGCCTTTAAGCTGTCTAACATTTCACTACAATACACCTGTGCTGTAAGATGATATATACCTATATAAGCTTATACTTCAAATGGCAATACGTGGAGTTCATCTACATCAAAGGAGAAACATGGCTTCCCACCTTGAGGTGTGGCTCTTCTGGGTTTCTTTTCATAATGTTCTATTGCACAAAGAGTAATACCAGCAACAATTTAAAAGGGGAAGTTGTTTCATCACACACAGGCACTGAAACACTTTGCTGATGTGACAATAACAAAGATCAAATATAGATTTCCTCCCAGCTGAAATGGTTACGGAAACCTCTTTCTCTGACACCTGCTTATTTATAGTAATGAACAATACTGACTTCATGAGGACGGAGGGAAATTCCTGGAGACAAACTGAGTTTTATCAACACGGGCATTTAGAAACAGTTATATGAACAGACTGAGGTAGAGCTGGGTACATATACATATTATATATAGGTATATATATTTATACCACCTGCATAGGGCTGCATGATTAATCGAATGCGATTGTTATGCGCATTTTGTTCAGCCCTACACCTGCAGGGATGATGTATTTTTGTAGGCCAATTCAGAAGTTAACATCATCGATCCTTTATATTCATCCTCCCGGTTTCCACAAAAATATTGATCAGCATAAATGTTTTCAATATTGATAATAATAAGAAATGTTTCTATAGCAGCAGATTTCTGAAGGATCATGTGACACTGAAGACTGATGCTGAAAATTCAGCTTTGCATAACAGGAATAATTCACATTTTAAAATATAAATAGAGAACCCTTATTTAAAATTGTAATAATATTACATAATCGAAACTTGACGTTAAATTTCAAGCTTGAGCACTAGAGAATTACTGAAAAACCTATCAGCATGTTTCACCCTCAAACGAAGCGTTCCATCGCATGATGATCCATGAGGACCCTGCAATCAATGTCTTTTCGAATTCCATGCATCTGCAAAATGACAAATTATAATAATTCGATCTGACCTAACAATCGGGGCAGCTTATCTGAATTATGAGATAATTATCATGTGTCAAGACTCTGAATGGAGGCCCAAGAAGATTATTAGGCCTTTGAGTTTGGGTAAACCTCAGTGATCAGCATAGTGCAACTTTTGTGCGGCAAAATACTGCACAGTCAATGTTTAAAACAAGCAATAACATGCTCAGGTACTGGCCTTGGTAGTGTCGAAATAATCAGGGCTGCATAAGTGCCTCAGGTGTGAAATTTAATTAGCGGACAACGTTGCTGAAGAAACAGCTACTTTTGTTTTGCTTTTTAATCTTTTTTGCCCCCAAGTGATATAACAAACCCCTACTCTATATTAAAATGTATTTCTATATCAAATAAGCCTGTCTTTTTTAAACAAAGCAGAGTAATTATGCACACACTATAGGAGTAATTTCATACAAAAGACCGCAATATATATGTATATGAGTCCAATCTAATTCTAGCTGGATAGTTAGATGAATATGAATTATCATAAACCCTAGAGGTTTCTGATATGACATGACAGTCGTTCTCAGCTGGTGGGTTGCAACCCAAAGATGGGCCACAAGTCTGATCTGATAAGTTTGTGGACAACAGGAAAGAAAATGCTAAATTCAAATAATGAAAAAGTACAATAAAGATTCTTCTATACCACTATATGCTTATACAGAGAAAGAGAGACAAAGAGAGAGAGAAGAACCTAATCCAATGAGGAAGTATTTTGTATTAGTAGTAATGACACAACTAAATTATTTTTTAACGACACCAAATTTAAAGTTTTCCTTTAGCTGAAAAACAAAACCAAAACTTAATAAAGTTAAAAAACGTAATTAAATTTAGGTAATTGGGTAATTATTTGTTGTTCAGGGTGTCATGTTCTTTAAGGAAAAGTTCACCCATAAAAAGAAAAATTGCTGAAAATATACTCACTCTCAGGCCATCCAAGATGTAGATGAGTCTGTTTTTTCCATCAGATTTGGAGAAATTTATCATTACACCACTTGCTCACCAGTGGATCCTCTGCAGTGAATGGGTGCCGTCAGAATGAGTGTCCAAACAGTTGATAAAAACATCACAATAACCCACAAGTAATCCCCATGATTCCAGTCCATCAGTTAAAATCTTAAAAAAGTGAAAAACTGCGTGCTTGTAAGAAAAAAAATATTAAGGCATTTTAACCACCCATAATAACACTTCTCCCAGTGAAGCAGTCTACCCCCTGTTGTCCTCCACAGACGTATTTGTTTCCAACTGTTTTGGACTGGATTTCACTTTTAAACGGTGCTTGATTTGTACATATTTCTCTCCTGATTCAGACAAGATGACTTTTTAGGGGAGAAAGCAATATTATAGATACAGGACTCGTATGTTAGATGGAAGCAACGGTTTAAAGATAAAAACGTCTTAATGATGAATTTGTTTTTTACATGCAGCTTTTCACTTCACAAGATGTTAACTGATGGACTGCAGTGGTGTGGATTACTTGTGGATTATTGTGATGTTTTTAATCAGCTGTTTGGACTCTTATTCTGACAGCACCCATTCACTGCAGAGGATTCATTGGTGAGAAAGTGATATAATACTAAATTTCTCCAAATCTGTTCCAGTAAAGAAACAAATTCAACTAAGTTGGACATACCACCCACTCCTAGTATGAATAGCCAAATAAATAGGTTTACAATATAGGTAGGGCACTATTTTTGTGGGTTTCAGGCATTATTCAGATTATTCAGACACCACATGACCAAGTTCAGTGCAGTTGCTTGCCAATTGTGTGAGCAAAAACTTGATCGTACTATACAGAAAATTGTACAGCATCAGGTATATACCACTGTTTTTGTTTCAAGCACATGGAACAGCAACACTCAATAGTGACATCTGATACTGGTGTCCCTTACTGACACCTGATCGTGACTACTGAGCCTGCTTCGTTTTTACATTTGAGAAAAGACTTGGCAAGATCAGCCAGTATAAACATGTTTGGTTTAAACACATATAGCTTAACTGGGAAAAAAAGAAGTATAACAAACAGGAATTTCAGTTTCTCCCTGCATCAAAAATGAGACATCAGATAAACATCTGCAAAGAACTGAAAAAGTGAATGAAGTAGTTCTCAGTGACACGAGTCTCAAGATTTGTCATGAATGTCATAGTGCAATATTATGTCAACAATAAACCCGAGTCATTATGAATGCAAAATTATAAATTGTCCTTCTGGGTGTGGAAACTGAGTGCTATTAAATGTCATTTGAGACATAAAGCTTCTTTTATTACTCTGACCTGAAAAGACCACACCTTCTGATCAATGCACGTTTTGAAGTGGTTCCTGATCTACTGCAGTTCAAAAGCTGCAGTGAAATTGTAACTGTTTGTAGTCTATGGAGTTCTCCAGAAAGCCACATTAGTAATGCTTGAGTGAGTGTGTGTGTGTGTGTTTTGGGGGAGGGTCACAAATGAAAGGTGTGGAGGTGGAGCTTGATGTGTAACTATTTGGTTTGTTTGAATTGCCATAGCAACAATGATTGAAACTTCAAAGCATGAGGGCCACAGTTCTGTCCAAGACCATGAGATAAGTGTTACAGCTGGAAAACCACAGCATATTTATCAACATACCCATTGAAAACCATCTGTTTAATCAGATCTCTACCTGACAAGACAAGCAGCACTTTTATTCCTCAAACACTACCATTTAAAAGCTTGGGCTCAGCAAGATTTTTTAAAGACATTTATGCTCAAGGACACATTCAATTATGATAGTAAAGACATTTTTGTTATATTTCCATTTTTTTTAAATTATTTCTACTTTCTTTTAGGCTTGCTGTTGTGGTCTATGTGTTCGACGGTACACTGAATACATTACTTGCCCACCGCGGTACTGCCCCCACTGTATTTTTGCTTTTTATAGAAATAAAAACTATTTAGTTCAGTTGGACAATGGATGCTACAATTGTAAACTGAAAGCATCTGTTCTGCTCCATATAGCGCACGCTCCAAAGCCACAGCACAGTCAAAGACTATAGAAAACCCAAGACGTGTCACTCGGAATGGGCAAAAATGCAACGCTCAATATGGCCGCTCTATCGAAGGAAGCACCGCCTTCTGAATAAAAGAGCCAATCACTAATCAGTAAAGTAATGGCACTTCAGCTGCCGTTAGAAGTCCCGGTTGCTATAGTAACAGTCAGCGTTCTGGAGATTTGCGATTTAAAATGCTATTTTAAAAAACTCCAGTTCACGTTAATTAAAACTCCAGTACAATTCTGTACACTGTAGAAAAACATGGATTATGTCTACTTCAAATTTCTTTTGAGAGAAGTATTATTTTTTTATGGATTGGCCATTATTGCACGCTATAAACACATGTAATGTCTGGAAGCCGGAGGGTGCCCTCGCACAGAAACCACATATGCATCACAAAAGTAATAGAGCTCCTGATGTTCCAGGAAATCCCTAATATGGACAAAGACATCCAGCTGTCGCTGTAGCTGACTTAAAAGAGATAGAAACGTTTTGAATGACGCAACATTAAGACAATAAACACTCGACTGCGACAATGTATAGTTTATCGGTGTTCTTCAAGCCGTCTCGGGTATTTTCATAATAATTTTGTATATTTATAATCCATTGCTTATCAACATAACCTTTTTTACAGTATAGAATATATTTTCTGACACATTCTGTGATAAGAAGCCACATCAGATCACAAAAGTTATTTCAAACACTCAACTGATGTTGTGGAGTAAAAACATGTTGTAATGTTCTCTTTTGTTGGACAGCAGGTTTAGAAACGCTTCTCATTACAAGTCATAGTCATCACGGCGTGTGTTGTTTTCAAATTTGCGTTATAAGCGGGGAGGCGTTTCCTCATCTCAGCACGCAGACTCACGGACACACACAAACAGAGCCAGTTCGGAGAGAAATAAAACGCACAGAAATTATTTAAAAGCAAAATCGAAAAAAATTAAAGAAATAAATTAAAAATACAACAACAAAAAAAACACAAATTAATGACTACTGTACTGTGCTCGCTTAAGAAATCAGACGGCGGGAATAGA
The DNA here is from genome assembly GCF_001515625.1 of Sinocyclocheilus rhinocerous. Taxonomy (NCBI): domain Eukaryota; kingdom Metazoa; phylum Chordata; class Actinopteri; order Cypriniformes; family Cyprinidae; genus Sinocyclocheilus; species Sinocyclocheilus rhinocerous. The sequence goes on from NW_015667422.1 coordinate 1,037,359, forward strand.
GGGGGGATCGAGCGGGATTTTGTGTTGCTATCGATCTGCGGCCTCTTTTTAATGAAAGGCCTCACGCATTTCTCAATCATGCCTGCTTGCTATTTAGGGAATGAACCCAGCGTTCTGATTGGTCGAACTCTTCTTCTTTTGCTGTTGCTTGATTTGAGTACTATGCGTGCACAGGCGTCACCAGGTTTTTGCATATTTTAGAGCGACAAATCGTGCCAGCGTACTTTCAGGTTAAAATGCGTACTCGCTACGCAAAATGCATACAAGTTGGCAGGTCTGCGTAACATTCGAAAACATTTAAACTACTGAAAAAAAGAAATTTAAAGAAATTCTAAATTCGTTGTCTGCTGCCGATCACACTGCTCAATTTGCTCTATACCTGGCTCAGAACTCATGCCACAGGTTTTTATTACATATATTTCATATGCATTTCTCCTCACATTTTAACAAACTCCTCGTATGACATCTTACCTCAGATCTTGAGAACTCCAAGCTGAGTCCAGCAGAGCTCATAGATCCATTATTTCAGCATATTACGTGAATCAAACATACAAAAAAGCACACCTAAATCTTCACGCATCTCCAGTGCATGGCAAGTTAGGTCACAGCGCTGATTACTGGGAGCTAAATGCAGCTTTGTGTTTGGCAGCAGATAAGAGCCATGTGATGTCATGGGTGGGGGAGGATGAGGAGGCTGTGGCTCAGGTGTCTGTTTCCAAGAGCACTTGAGTAACAGAGGCCACTGCTGCTTACGGTGCCGTCTGATGCCTGTCTGGTTAATGTTCTCCTACCTGATGCTCTCAAAACCTGCGGTTATTGCTGTTTGCTCCTGCTGCTTTACTCCCTCACGGAATGGTTACCCTATTTATGGGTCAACATTTACCTGTAGCCTATTGCCTTACTGATGTCACATTGTAAAAACTGGAGGAGGAAACCCGGCCAAGAAACACTAAAAACAACACACATAACTAATCAATACAAATGATCAATTGGTCATTCCACCAGAGATTGAGAAACTACCATAAGCTTCAAGGGAACGTTTTTGTGTAACCCCTCTCTCCCGGGTCCTCACTGCCACACCTCGTTCTCGCTCCGAGTGGGTCTCCGGCATGGGAGGCGGGCGCACTAACAAGGAGGATAAAGAATGCAGCCTTTAGCGTCAGTCGCTAGTGCGTTTCTTGAGATCAAGGGAGTGAGGTTTTACCTGCACAGCACCTACTCGCTGGCCTCCGTTACACTCACCCCCCTAA
>NW_015667422.1:1042564-1054961 GCF_001515625.1 Sinocyclocheilus rhinocerous
GGAATGGTTACCCTATTTATGGGTCAACATTTACCTGTAGCCTATTGCCTTACTGATGTCACATTGTAAAAACTGGAGGAGGAAACCCGGCCAAGAAACACTAAAAACAACACACATAACTAATCAATACAAATGATCAATTGGTCATTCCACCAGAGATTGAGAAACTACCATAAGCTTCAAGGGAACGTTTTTGTGTAACCCCTCTCTCCCGGGTCCTCACTGCCACACCTCGTTCTCGCTCCGAGTGGGTCTCCGGCATGGGAGGCGGGCGCACTAACAAGGAGGATAAAGAATGCAGCCTTTAGCGTCAGTCGCTAGTGCGTTTCTTGAGATCAGGGGAGTGAGGTTTTACCTGCACAGCACCTACTCGCTGGCCTCCGTTACACTCACCCCCCTAACCCTCACTCCCATCCGGGTTACGGCACCAATGCAACCCCTCTCTCCCGGGTCCTCACCGCCACACCTCGTTCTGAGTGGGTCTCAAACCCGGGTCTCCTGCATGGGAGGCATTTCTTGAGATCAGGGGAGTGAGGTTTTACCTGCACAGCACCTACTCGCTGGCCTCCGTTACATTTGCATTAGTGATTTGACTTGAATTAAAAATTTTAAGCTTCAATTAAAGCAATTCATTTTCATATGCTATCACAATACATGAGCCAATATAAATAAACAAACAAACAAACTTCCCTCTAAAAGGTAAAAGCCTAGGTTTCAGATATACCTGGATAAACTGCATTATTTTTCAGACTAAAGATGAAAATAAGAATTAAACAAAAAAATACCTGATTAAACTTTTACAAAACTTAAATTATGAATACAGTGGCTAGTCATTTAATAAATAAATGCATAAATAAATACATAAATAACTTTAATGTACAGCTTAGATATTATTACTGTGTTTTTATTTTTTTTATTTGTATTGCATTGAAGGCTTTTATTGTGGATTTAAAAATATCACAATTTTACGTCCTAAAGATATAAATAAGAAAAAAACACAAAATAAAAACAAAAAAAGGAATTCAGAAATGAGCATACTCAGTTTTCAGAATATATTTTGTATAAACACTGTCATTAGGCTAAATAGTACGGTATGTCGCCTACACCTGTTGACGTTTTAACAAGATGAATCGACAGTCAAATTTAATTTCTTTATAACCGATAAGCCGCCTAACAGTAAACATTTCTAAACATTAAACCCGTTTTGATGTTTGCCCTGTTAAAAGCACGTCCAGAATAACACATGCCGGGTATTTCCAGAAAGTATAACTAAACAAAAGCTGTCAAGCATTCACACGCCTCTATATTTCTCCTAGAAATAAACCACTTACCTCAAAACTAAACACCTCTACCACCATTTAGGACGCATGAGGATGCAAATAAACTGGAAACAGGTCGGATGAAATCCACGTTTCATGATACTCTTTAAGGAAACATATTAACCGTGATCTTTAACCAGTGGCAAGCAAATGCTGATGATCAAAAAAACTTCCCTATCAGTTTTTTTGCTTCTTCCAAGCGGTGGCCCAGAAATCCGAATCCACCATTGAGACGCATTGAAATCTTAGGTCGTTTTTTTCCTTACTACAGACGTGTGTACACCGAAAAGCATAACCGTTTGTTTTTATTATTTATAAGGAATAGAACCTGACGATCGAACAGAAATCCGCTTCAGTAGTCTCTATAAAATTATCACCCAAAACGTGTCATTCAGTAATCACAAAGGACTGTGATTGGTCCATCTTGATCAGCGATGAGAAAATAATCAGGTATCATGTGACAAGGACTGCGTCAGCAGCGGTTTGAATAATACATTAATATTAGTAATGACACTAAGAACAGTTGCTATACAGTGAATTTAAAATACCCAGTAAATAGTTCAAATGTAAAAATTATGTTGACCAATCACAGACAACCTCAGTGCCGTCTAAGCCACACCCTTCTGATTTCACTCTTGAATAAAAGGAAACATCAGACGGTTCAGGAGTTTGATTTCTAAGAACATTTTATTGATTATTTTGCCTTATGCACTTCCAATCTACCTTTTTTTGTTTGTTTGTTTGTTTGTTTGTTTGCTTGTTTGTTTGTTTGCTTGCTTGCTTGTTTGTTTGTTTGCTTGTTTGTTTGAGGATGTTAACAGTTGAATATTTTCAGTAAGATTTGTCATAAGCAGCAGGTGTTTTATAGTTTGTTGTGCCGCCCCCTGGCGATAAGTGAATAGACTGCATTTCAAAAACTCTTCGTGATATCTAGACGTTAAAAGGAATTCTCTTGGCAAGTTGAGGACAATAATAAGCAACATTTAAGTGGAAAACAGTTGATCATATTGACCAATCAAATAATGTTAGAAAGAATATGCTTATAAATGTATATTCATTTTGTCAATGTGAATAAAGTTGCCCAGCACAGGGGTGTACAAACTTGGGACCCCCTGGGAGGCAATAAACGGGATGGTAAGGGGTCCGTGAAAAAGTGTATTTATTTATTTATTTATTTATTCTATAATATGTATTTTTAGGGCTGTCAGAGTTAAAGTGTGCACTAAAGATATTAATAAAATACGTTTATCATAATTATTTTTTACGTTTGCATTCACTAAAAGACTGGTCAGAACTCAAGACATTAATTGCTTTTTTTCTTATAATTTGATGTTTATTTAAAAATAATTTTCTATATTTTTCTACTTAAGAATCTCTTACTTAAGGAGTTAATCTGCTTTGTAAACTTTTAAAAGTTATTTATTTATTTATTATTATTATTATTATTTGAAAGTTTATCAAAACATACAGTATCCAAGATATCTTGCCCTGGAACCATGAGAGTCTAGATGAAAAGTTTAGTGTGAAAGAGCAGAAATGTGTTTATGTCTAACACTATTAACCCTTTAAAAACAAATAATATTTCCAAAACATACTATTTGCATATATATAGTGAGGCACTGCTTGTGTGCATTGTGACTGGAAGTTCAGAGGTCTCTGAATAATGAGCTTCATGATCCTCGATGAACTGTCTCCAGTGTGTTCAGAAAGCCCCAGCGACCCTTCTCTCCCCCCAGCAGAGTTCTGATGTTAGATAAATAAGGAAACAGTGAAAGAAAAGACTCTTCTCTGTGTGTCACGCTGAGCTGCACTTCAGCACATTTGCGATAGCCAGAGTAGGGGGAAACGTGAAGTGAATTTCAATATCCCAGTCTGCCACCAATGAAGAGAGATGGGAAACAAGCTTGACACAATGAAGTACATTGCTGGCTTTGTCCCATCACAAAAGCTGTTTTGTACGCTGAAGGACTTGCTGGAGGAGGAAAGTAGCGGTGACAGGGTGGGCTGTCAGACTCGGGCCAGCTATGTCAAAGTTGATTCATGCAGAGTTGGGGACGTTTTATGGTTTGTCAACGATGTTGTTGTGTCTTCCACTTCATTATGCATTCAAATATGGACTGTATTGCAACTATTGAAGATTTAAAAAGACTTTTATGGTTATAAATAATTAAAAGGCTTCATAATATTTAACTGCTAAATAGATTTTATGTAAGCTGTAGAAAAGCATTTTTAGGAAACCGTGCCATTTTGTCCCCTTCACTCATTACTGATATAATAATGATGCTGTAAGTATATTGAACTTATTTTAATATTATTTAGTATATTTATTTATTTTGTTTGATAGATCTATCTCTGAATAGTAAGTATAATGCTCATTTAATTTGTATTTATATTTTATTTATTTATTAAATTTTGCTCAATATCAATATTGTGTGATATTCCTCTGTTTTGAAAATAATGCTTTAATGTTTCTGACCATGTTTAAAGGTGTGAACTTTATTTATTTTTTATTAACTAATTTATCCCAAATACACTACCATTCAAATGTTTGGGGTTGGGAAGATTTTTCATGCTTTTGAAAGTCTCTTATGCACACCAAGGCTGCATTTCTTTGATCAAAAATACAGTAAAAACAGTAATATTGTGAAATATTATTACAATTTAAAATAGCTGTTTTCTATTTGAATAGACTTTAAAAATGTAATTTATTTTAATGATGGCTGAATGATTTTTCAACATCATTAATCTGGTCTTCAGTGTCATATGATCCTTCAAAAATCGTTCAAATATGCTGATTTGCTGCTTGAGAAACATTTCTTATTATTATCAATTTTGCCAGGCCTTGTCAATTCTACTTATATATCATTTTAAATTATAATATATGTATTAAAACTGACAGGCTGCAAACTGCAAAATATTCAATAAACAGTAAGCCATTATATCCCATTCCTTAGTTACTATTGTCTTTCTACAAAGAAACGCTAGATGGCGACTTTCTCTTTCCCTGTGGAGTAAATTTGAGGATAAAGTCAATTTCAAAAAGCTTTATTTCTCTGTAGACCAGATACAAACTAAGAATGTCAGTCAGTGGAATCTCAGTGTACGGTTGTGAAACCTTTTCATAACTGAGATTATTTATCATGAAGCGAGAATTAGCCTATCTAAAGTAATCATCACTTATTACGTATTGAGGCTTGCAAGTCTGTCAGTCAGGTGACTGGAACTGCGGTCACGCTCCAATCAGCTCTGACGGTTTTGATTGGATCACTTTGGTTGTGACGCTTTACCGTCTTTCCTTCCCTCCTCCGTTCCTCTGTTCCAGACCTCCGGCCTCTGGAAAACAAGATCGACAGAAGAAGACTGACAGAGCATGACACCAACACAAACAGTCAAATACGGTCATTCAATGAAAGATATTTCCCCCTACTTCCTTACATTATCATTTACAGACAGCTGATCCCTGTTAAATGTAGGCCTACTCTGGCAAAATGTTAGAAAATACAATTTTTTTAATGAATGTTAATATTGGTATTAATAATAATAATAATTCAAAAATAAATAAATGAAATGTGGGCACCCAAACCCACCTAAGGGATTCATTAGTGGAACCTTTAATTGGCCTACCTGTGATTCAAAAATTAAAATTAAATTAATAACAATTAAATTACATTGGAATAATAGGGATTAGTGGAGCCCTTAATACATATGATTCAAAAATTTAATTAACTAAAAAGTTTGGATATTCAATGACATTATTAATTAAAATGTGGAGTATTAAGTGGTCTGCCATTTGACAAAGTTTGAGAACAACTGTGTTAAACCAAGGGTTTGTGGCGGTAAAGCTGGTCTTACTGTAGATCAACTGCCCACTTAGGAAGTTTAGATGAATTGGTGGGAGGGGAAAGTAAAGAGGCGGAGCAAGCGGAGAAAACACATGGAATATGTGATCTAAAAATAGCCAATGCTTCTGTTGGGGTGGAGCTAATCCTCTTTGCAGCAGAATTACTGGCTGTGGGATTAGGCAGCTTTACTGCATGCAAGACATCTACCCTCTATAATAGTGTCCCGGAGCAGGCCATACAAAACTGGGTGGAAAAGGACTTTTTACTTTAACTAATTAACCCATAATATGTCACTGATGTCAGTCTGAGAAGGAAGTGATGTCAGCAATCTTCCGTGTCCTGAAAGAACATGTTAATAAGAGTTTTGAAAAAAATGTTTGCTTGCACTGTGGGGGCTATGTAAGCTAAATTATAAATTTGGCCATTCAAAGGCTATAGTCTGTGCTGTATCTGAATGAATAAGTCAAAACATGTTCAGGTTATATTTTCTCATTCAATAACTTCTCGGTGATTATTTATAGCATAGCATCAATGGCATAAGCATGTGAGGTACAATCTTTAGCATACATGATCTGACAGTATTCTCCACCCCAAAACATGCTATAACATCTGCTTCGGTCCAGCATGTGTTCTTTAAACTGGATTCTACCATTTGGTCTGGCAGCATCAAGTTTAGGGAGAATCCATCTGGATGAGCCGGAGGTGCTGATCATGAGGTCGACCCATAATCCTCTGGTCTGCCCAACAGCTTCCTGTTAAGGTGACATGTAGGGCTTGCCTTCTGAAACTCTGCCAGGACTTTTCCTTTGGATTTGTGTTGAACGCCATCAAACATAAAGGAATAATAATTCTGGTAAGTTCATTTCATTTCATTTGGATTTTAAGCCATTTTAAAACTGCTTTCAAAGCCCGTGCTTTTAAATAATGCCTGCATTTGGCGAATGCTTCACATTCAACTTTAAATGTCAGTAGTCCTACAAATGACAGATCACAATATTTGACTATACATCCGTTTGGATCACAACAGTAAAATGAAAACCATAAGCAGGGATTAGAATTACAGTTTGAAAGTGACTGTTGCATGCTAGTATTTTGCAGATCTATAAATCTGATGCAAAGAGCTATGACACATTGCCTTTCATTGTGTACAACAGATTGTTTATTGACTTTAAGCCATTGACATTTTTGCTCCCATCTGTCCTCCAATGGGATTGCAATTGTAAAATGACAATAGCTCTAAAATAAAATAGCTATTGAAATATGTCAAGCATGTTTTTTTCTTACATTTAGCTTTACGACAAATTGCAGCCTGATATACCATTATATATTATAATAATTTGTCTTAAAAAAAAAAAACTTGTAAAATCCAAACATACATTACTTTTTCTTTTGTACTATGCCTGAGGAAGTTTCTGGCTGAAATGTTGCAAAGTTTGAGTGGTGAAATTTAAAAAAATATTAAAATATTTTATTAAACCTTAATGTCAGACTATGACAACAACCAATTAAAATGCCTAAGTATATCTGAATAAAGTATGTTGACACAGGGTTAAAGGTGACTGCCATTGTCCAGAGGCAACAGGTGACATGCTTAAGCAAACATGCCCTTCAGACTTGCCCTCTATTAGGTACCGTCTCCTCCTGGTGACATCACGAAAGACCCGCCCACACCATGTGCACTTGCAGCCATCTATGGATAGGAGAGGATGTCACAAATTAACTTAGTGGGAAGATTGTATAAACACTTAATTATTGATTTCAGTTTAGCTTTCAGATGTTAGATATAGTAATGTTGGTTAATGTTTTAAAATGCAATTTAAAATGTAAACAAATAAATGATGATTATTATTATTATTAATTCATAAATTATTGTAATTATTTATTATGATTAATATTTTAATTGAAATTTAAAATGTAAACTACATGAAATTTGAATGTACATTCAATATATATCTGATAGTGTGCCAGGACATGTATGTGCATACTAGTTTTAAATACAGATGGCATTCAGAACATTGTAAATGGATGAATATTATGATCTAATCCCTTAACAGTCCCTACAGACCTAACTGCATTCATTCGCTAGGTTTGTTTTTGCTTATTTTGTCACAGTGCAAGTCTAAAGTTACGTAATGCCCATCTGGGGCCGTCAGATCCCGATGACCAGGTTGAGACGGGATACTCAGGGAATGTAGATGTATCCTCTCAGTAATCACTTTTCTACTGCTTTTAATGTTTGGGCAAGAGACAATTGGGAATGGGTTGTTTTTTTAAGTGTTGAAAAAAGTGTTTTCTTTGCAAACCAGTAAAATCGATGGATCTGTTTTGCTCTTATACTTCAAACATTTGATTATTTCATCAAGAGACATGTTCATCACCCTCCAAATTTAATCTGGCCTTCTGGGAACAAATAAAATCCATCTGTTTTTGAGTTGGATTAAATCATAGCTCTAACTTGGAAAGCGGGAGAAAATACGGCATATGTCAGGGCACAAGAAAAGCAGTCTGTCTTTATAGTACTTAGACATTTTGATATTGTCAATGTCTTGATCCATTGCTAAATAGACAGTCATGAAAGTGTGTATTGCCATAAAAGCAGACACATTTTGTCGTCATGACATTTATTCATCAGGTGCGCAAAACTGTTCAATATAAAATTATTTGATTTCAGGCATGCAATGAGCAGGATGTCTTGTCTCTGGCATGGTCAGATCAAATGGCTTGGGCTGGATAAGTAGAGGGCTTATAATGAGGTCCGGTCTTGACCAATGAGAGTGTGGGATTATTGTCTTGTGCTGAATGTAACCATTGTTTGTAAACATTTCAAAAGTTATTGACAGCACATACAACTCAATGCTTATATGTTTGCAAAATGGCACCTAAACGTATTTGGTCAATGTTTTACAACCATAAAGTGTCCAATTCTGTACACTGTAAAAAAATTTAAATGGCCCAACTAATGGTCTTCATAAACAGTATATTCACTATTTAAAACGTTTTGATCAAATAGTTTGATGACAAGTAGGTTTACTTAAGTGTGTGTATTTTGTTGTCGAATTACATTCTTTTTAAGTGTCACTTAAATGTCCAAATACTTTTGGGCCACTGCCTTATTCCCTTATGTGATGCTACTGCAAATAACTCAATGTTTGTGAAACACTGGACACTACTATAAGTCAAATGGCCATAATCTAAGTGATAACATAAATAAAAAATTACCCATATTAGCGGTGAAATATCGCCCGATTATGTCAAACGTCATATGGTCACTGGATGTCATGACAACAAATGTCATGAAGGAAAAGTTTCAATATCTCGCCTTCACTTTCACTTCGGACCATCTCCAATTAAAAAACTCAACAAATGATTTACAAGTTTAACATGCGTTTATCAAAGTAGGAAATAATTAGTGCTCTTGAAATACGAAATGGAGGTGGGTCCGGACTTTGAGAAGCACAGCAATATACCAAATTTTGAAGTCAACAGTATATTCATAAAAAAATAAAACATCCTTTTTTTTTTGTTGCAATTCAATCAAAAAAAAAAAGAAAAAAGCCAAATCACTCCAAAATAGTTTTGTATAAATGCATTTATAAAATAAATGGACAATACTCTAATTTTCCACTTTTTTGTTATTCTTCTCATTATTTCCCTGCCGCGGCTAATGAAGCGGAAGTCTCGCACGTTCACAGAAAGCGGCTTACTTCCGCATTGTAAAATAAGGTGTATACAGTATACAGTACAGAAAGAGTTTACTCCTTCATGACCAGTGAAATTCGATTACGGAACGAATGACTATTAACGAGTCGGTTCTTTTCAGTGAATCAAACATACAGCGCGACTAAGGCTCTTTTTAGTGAATCAAACACACGCAAAAATAAAAAGTCAATACAAGTTTGTGTGTAAACAAGTTTCGCGAGATTTTTAAAAATTCATTTGTCAATGGAATTGCATTTGTTTTTTCAAACCTAGCATCCCATTGAATGGACTACATTATGTCTCACAGCCTGGTTTTCATTCATGTAAAATTAAATGTATAATCTACCCTGAGGTGGGTCATAAAGTTTATGAACTTATTTTTTCCCCAAACTTGTTAACTTTTTCTAACTAATGTTCTTTTTCTTTCAGGTTCAGCATGTGGCCTTGTGTAGGACCAACCAAAGGGAACTAACTCATTTGTCATAAATACTGAGGCCTTAACTTAAGTCAGGTGCAATTTATATTTTAAGACCTTTTTTGGATTTGGAACTGTCACCAAAGACTCTGCTAAGAATATGCTAATTTAGCTATTTTTGTCTTCAAGAAAATAACAAATTCAAGCCAAAATGGATGACTCTTACCAAAACAATATAAACCAGCAGGGAGAAACGTATCCCACATATGGAGGAGGAGAGTACACTTACCCCTATCAGACAGACTACCCTCCTCAGGAGGAGGAAGATGCTGCTAGTGATGACACAGAGGGGCATGATGAAGATGAGCAGATGTACGAGGGCGAGTACCAAGGCATCCCTCATCCGGACGAGGTCAAGGAGGCACGGAGAGCCGCCCGAAGGCAGGCCCGCATGAAGGCCAGGATGGCAGCTGAGGTCGAGAAGGAAACGTTACCTGAGCAATACGAGTCCATCATGGAAGACTGCGGTCACGGCCGCTTCCAGTGGACCCTCTTCACGGTGCTGGGTCTGGCCCTGATGGCTGATGGGGTGGAGTGCTTCGTAGTGAGTTTCGCCCTGCCCAGTGCCGAGAAGGACATGTGCCTGTCGAATGCTGACAAGGGCATGCTGGGTGAGTGAAGGAGTGGGGATCAGAATCAGCTTCATTTCTGATCAGACAAAATCAATTTGATAGGTCTTTGTTTGTAGGAAAGCCCAATTAAAGAGTTAGACTTATGTTCAACGCAGAGTTTTCTGAGCTAAAAACAAAATGTGAAGTAAATATTTTTGGGCTGGGAAAATAATAGCAAATGTAAATGCTCCTGCTCTCACATACTTTCGAAGAATAAAATCTACACTGCGGTACTTCTAGATGTCCCAGAGATTTATATATATATATATATATATATAGCAGACTACTGACTACAGACTAGGAGAGACAGAGACAGGGTGTGATATTCTGATGCTTTTATTAAATATTGATTGTGATAAAGATCACAAATTTGTCCATACTAATAAATACTAGACCTTATAGGGATATTTTACACAAAATTTAAATTCTGTCATCATTTATTCATCCTCATATTATTCCAAACCCGGACAAAAATGAAAGAAAAAAATGCTAGAAACTTTTGTTTTTAACATTTGGTTTTCAAATTAGTTCGAGTATTCATTTTGCTATGATTTGCTGTGTTATTGTTCCTCGGTAGCTGACTGTCTGACTCTGTGTGTTCAGGTTTAATAGTGTACGTGGGGATGATGATCGGAGCTGTCCTGTGGGGCGGTCTGGCTGATAAACTGGGCAGACGACAGTGTTTACTCTACGCACTGGCCATCAACTCCATCTTCTCCTTCCTGTCTTGTTTTGCACAGGGATACGGGATCTTCATCTTCTTCAGACTCTGCTCAGGAATCGGGTGAGACTCCAAAAGCAGCAGGGATTCATTTATGCATATGCACTGCCGTTCAAAAGTTTGGGGTCGATAACACTTTTTAATGTTTTTGAAAGAAGTCTCTGATGCTCACCAAGGCTGCATTTATTTGATCAAAAATACTGTAATATTTTGAAATATTAATACAATTTAATATAACGTTTTTCTATTTGAATATATTTTAAAATGTAATTTATTCCTGTGATGCAAAGCTGAATTTTCAGCATCATTACTGCAGTCTTCAGTGTCACATGATCCTTCAGAAATCATTGTAATATGCTGAACATTTCTTACCAGTGATGAAAATAGTTGTGTTGTTTTTGTGAAAACCGTAACACATTTTAGAATTTGTTGATGTATATATATTTCAAATCAGCATTTATTTAAAACAGAAATATTTTGTCACATTATAAATGTCTTTACTGTCACTTTTGATCCATTTAATGCATCCTTGCTGAATAAAGTTTTTTTTTTTTAAAAACCTAATTGACCCCAAACTTTAGTATGGTAGCGTACATAAACTTTTTGCATTATTTCATATTTCACAATTGAAAATTATTTACCAGCGTTTACTTGTTGTAGATTACAGCTAAGATGGAATCACTCACTATACTGGCTTTATGGTTAAATTTAATTTAATTTGGTCCATTAAATGATATTAAGACACAGTCTCTGATGATCTCCTGCAGGATCGGCGGGTCAATCCCTGTTGTGTACACGTACTACAAATTCCAAAATTTTATTGAAATTTCATGGAAAGTTATTTCAGTTGATATTCATGTGACACATTATTAACATCATGACAAATCAGTAAATCTGAGTAAAAGAAGCACAAAAGCCTGCACACAATGTCCTTCGAGAAAATATTTTCAAACGTCTTTATTCAGATGCCATAATAATACAAAAGTGCTCAGTGCACAATAAAAAGTGCACAGTTAAAGACAAAACATTTTCAATATCACATCATCATCAGTGTCTAAAACAGTAATAAAATAAATGAGCAAATAAAATGTCAATAAAATAAAATATATTAGTTAGATATTAATTTCTGTAAATGATCTGTTGTTTTGCCCAGCACTGCTTTGAGTTTTATAGAATGATGTGCTGATTGTCAAAATGTCAAAACACAAAAGAAAATTCCTTTTGTGTAAAAATGAGTTCAAATAATAATAGGTGCGCACCCTATTAAAAAGCCCTGGGCTACAAAAAAATTCATGGGATTTTTTTTTGTTTTTTTTTTGTGAATTTCAGACTGCACAGTTGAAGATTTGATTTAAGGCAGTGTTGTGGATCAGACATCCCTCTTAGAAAATAAGAGATATGGATGGATGGTGGAAAATCCAACATCGGAGGGAAAACTGTTTGTCTGAACTAGAATGATGAAACATCCAGATATGCAGATCTGTTACTTAACCAAACATCATCTCTCTATCTTTCAACTTACAACTCTCTCTATCTCTGTCTTTAATTTTTTTTAAAAATTCAAATTATGCTATTGGCATGATTGTTCTGCATACACAACAATGCAAAGCATTGATACAAACAAACACAAAAAGAAAAGAAAATATAATAACATTATAAAAAATACAATAGTGATGTTTATGAAGTAATTTTAATAGACAATTAACAATAATTTTAATAAATAATTGCAT
>NW_015667422.1:1057709-1062037 GCF_001515625.1 Sinocyclocheilus rhinocerous
GTGTGTGTGTGTGTGTGTGTGTGTGTGTGTGAGAGAGAGCGAGAGAGAGAGAGAGAGAGAGAGTAGCAGACTACTGACTACAGACTAGGAGAGACAGAGACAGGGTGTGATATTCTGATGCTTTTATTAAATATTGATTGTGATAAAGATCACAAATTTGTCCATACTAATAAATACTAGACCTTATAGGGATATTTTACACAAAATTTAAATTCTGTCATCATTTATTCATCCTCATATTATTCCAAACCCGGACAAAAATGAAAGAAAAAAATGCTAGAAACTTTTGTTTTTAACATTTGGTTTTCAAATTAGTTCGAATATTCATTTTGCTATGATTTGCTGTGTTATTGTTCCTCGGTAGCTGACTGTCTGACTCTGTGTGTTCAGGTTTAATAGTGTACGTGGGGATGATGATCGGAGCTGTCCTGTGGGGCGGTCTGGCTGATAAACTGGGCAGACGACAGTGTTTACTCTACGCACTGGCCATCAACTCCATCTTCTCCTTCCTGTCTTGTTTTGCACAGGGATACGGGATCTTCATCTTCTTCAGACTCTGCTCAGGAATCGGGTGAGACTCCAAAAGCAGCAGGGATTCATTTATGCATATGCACTGCCGTTCAAAAGTTTGGGGTCGATAACACTTTTTAATGTTTTTGAAAGAAGTCTCTGATGCTCACCAAGGCTGCATTTATTTGATCAAAAATACTGTAATATTTTGAAATATTAATACAATTTAATATAACGTTTTTCTATTTGAATATATTTTAAAATGTAATTTATTCCTGTGATGCAAAGCTGAATTTTCAGCATCATTACTGCAGTCTTCAGTGTCACATGATCCTTCAGAAATCATTGTAATATGCTGAACATTTCTTACCAGTGATGAAAATAGTTGTGTTGTTTTTGTGAAAACCGTAACACATTTTAGAATTTGTTGATGTATATATATTTCAAATCAGCATTTATTTAAAACAGAAATATTTTGTCACATTATAAATGTCTTTACTGTCACTTTTGATCCATTTAATGCATCCTTGCTGAATAAAGGTTTTTTTTTTTAAACCTAATTGACCCCAAACTTTAGTATGGTAGCGTACATAAACTTTTTGCATTATTTCATATTTCACAATTGAAAATTATTTACCAGCGTTTACTTGTTGTAGATTACAGCTAAGATGGAATCACTCACTATACTGGCTTTATGGTTAAATTTAATTTAATTTGGTCCATTAAATGATATTAAGACACAGTCTCTGATGATCTCCTGCAGGATCGGCGGGTCAGTCCCTGTTGTGTACACGTACTACGCTGAGTTCCTGCAGATGGATAAGAGAGGAGAACATCTCAGCTGGCTGTGTTTGTTCTGGATGCTCGGAGGACTGTATGCTTCCTTCACCGCATGGGGAATCATCCCACATTATGGTCATTCATTATATATCATAATTCCTTTCTAATAATGGCAGTTAATACAATTGTAAAAGCACACTTGAAACAAGAATCGCAGTGAGCAAAGAACTGATATATTCCATTTAAATGAGCCTTTTATGAATGTTAAGTCCCAGTGCAGGACCTTGTAGCGGAAAGCAATAGTGTGTAGATCTATAACAATATTAGAAGCTGTCTGGAAGTAGTCGGACCTACCAAAACCACATGTCAAGATTTCATGTTGTCATGTTTCTCCTGACGTTTCTAAGGGTTTGGGTTGTTGTTTTTTTGTCTCAGGCTGGGGTTTCAGTATGGGGACAGAGTTCCAGTTCCACAGTTGGAGGGTGTTTGTGCTGGTTTGTTTCCTTCCCTCTGTGGCTGCTCTCGCTGGACTGGTGTTCATGCCAGAAAGCCCCCGTTTCCTCCTGGAGGTAATATGATGGAGTGCATGATAGTGACACGATGAGGCCTGGATGATCCTGAAGCAGGTTCACGACACTAACTGGAGGGCGAAGGGAGAGCCAGAGAGAGCGTTTCAAGTAAAGATGTTCATTTTAAACTACTAGACCACTAAATAACAGCAAAGCAGCAGAACTGACCCTAGAAAAGCAGCTCCGTGTCTGTGATGAGTTTACTGAGTAAAGGCTTGATATTAATAACTGAATTGGCGATACCTGATAAATCCTGTTATCAGCGTACATGCTCTTACCTATGAAATAAATATATATATGTATATATATTTTTTCTCTTTAATGGCAAAGCTGAATTTTTAGCAGCCATTCAGTGTGACATGATCCTTCAGACATCAAGAAACATTTCTTCTTTTTTATTAATTATTATTTTTAATTATTAGTTGAAAAGTGTTGTGCTGCTTAAGGAAGTTTGAAAGTGTTTCAGGATTCTTTGATGAATGAAGATCAAAAGAAGAGCATTTATTTGAAACAGAAATCTTTTGTAACATTATAAACATCTCGATTGTCACTTTTTATCAATTTAATGTGTCCCTATCAATTTCTTAAAAAAAAAAAAACGTACCCCAATTTTTTGAACTGTTGTGTATGATAAAATTGTTCTCTATGCCTATTAAATATATGGCATGCACTAATTAAAAAGTACTCTTATAATATAATTTTAATTATTATTATTTAGAGGTATTTTACTGTGTAGAATGAATTGAGTATATTTATAATCAACATTTCTCTTGTTTCATCTGCCATCTTTGAAGATTTTTATGACTGCACTTCTGTGATTGCCTTTTCAGTAAAAGTTGCATGTCAGGCTGCCTAATGAGGCATCTTTAGTCTCCATCATGTCTGGAGCATGTAAATAATGATCTCTCTGTAGGCAGCTCAGTAGGTTTGGAAGAGAGCAAAATGACTCCTTTAACAGTAAACAACCTACAGTATAAATCAATCTTCCACCACACAGCTATTATGGCCTGGGAGCGTGGTTTCCTGACCAGATCAAGTACCTCCAGTTTGAGGAGTACGAGTCCAATGTCAAGATCTTTCATCGTGAGAAAGTGGAACGCTTTCATTTCAACTTCACTCTGCAAAATCAGGTCCACAAGGAGGGGGAGTATATCCATGACAGGTACATTTATTTATTCATTTACAGTAGTACACATGCCAGATTTTTAGCTTAACTGTCTCTCTTTCTTGATATATATGATGTTGGTAGCACTTTATTTTACAGTCCTGTTACTCATACATACTATGTTCCTATTTTAGTAATTACAATAACTAGGTAAAAACTAGGTACTTACCTTGAACCTACCCCTAAACCTAACCGTACCCCGTGTAGTTACCTTATATTACCAGTACTTTCTTAGGTAGGTACACTGTAAGTACACGTACTTTAAAATAAAGTGCAACCATGATGTTTTATAGAATGAAGGACGATTGCAGGTACATTATTGTTCAAAAGTTTGGGGTTGGTAGAATTTTTTTGAAAATGACGAGTTCATAGAGATTCAGAGTGAAACTGGCACTGCCTTCCAGAGATTCATGGTCAGACAGATGACCCTGGTTAAACAGGTATGCACCATTTGAGCTAAAGACCTGAATGATGGCTAAAAGTGTAAGGCTTGTTGAGGAGAGGTGTACCATTACCTTTCTTTGAGTTCAGAATTACAGTTCTTGTCTGGCAGATGATAAAAGCATTGAAACATGCAAATCAAAGCAAATGCAGTGATTGTTTCCATCTTTCTCCAAAAAAGGTCATGAAGAACATGATGTCACTGGCCGCACCTGATCTCAGACTCCATGGTTTGTTCGTTGCCATTGTGTGGTTTACGATGGCCTTCAGGTGAGCAGCTCTTGATAGAGCAGCTTCATAGCTGATATAGTGAGCTTCTCTCTGCCGACTTTCTACTTAGCCTATCCTAACAGTCAGAGAACCTCATAAATGATTTTTTAAATGTTCTACATAGGCAGTATAAGTGTGATATGCATAAAAGACTCAATTCAGAATCAATAAGGTGACATAAGAGTAATAATGCAAAATAATGTTTAAAATAATAGTTAAAATAAAAAAACATAAATATACAAACAAATGTAAATATTAAATAATTAAATACACAAATGCAATGTAATAAAATAAGTTTTAATTATTTCAAACAATATTTAAAAACATATATTAATACATATATTTATTCTAACGTTCAAACTTTTGGGGTCAGTAAGATTTATTTATGTTCTTGAAAGTTTTTTATGCTCACCAAGGCTGATTTTATTTGATTAAAAATATAGTAAATAAGTTTTAATTCAAACAATATTTAAAAACATATATTAATACATATATTTATTCTAACGTTCAAACTTTTGGGGTCAGTAAGATTTATTTATGTTCTTGAAAGTTTTTTATGCTCACCAAGGCTGATTTTATTTGATTAATTAAAA
>NW_015667422.1:1063491-1073739 GCF_001515625.1 Sinocyclocheilus rhinocerous
ACACGATCCTTCAGAAATCATTCTAATATGCTGATTTGCTGCTCAAGACACATTTTTATTATTATCAGTGTTGAAAACAGTTACACATATTTTTTTGGATTCTTTGATGAATAAAAATCTTTTGTATTATTATAAATATCTTGACTGTCATATCTTGACTATTAGTGAGGCCAAACTTTTGAATGGTAATGTTTGTGTATTGGTTGAGCAGGCAATTTTATTTACTTTACATGCAGGTTTATCAACATAGAAATAAGAAACGTGCAGTTTGAGGAATCACTCTTTGAGAACTGTTATTTTGAGGACATCAGATCAACAGACACCTTCTTTGAGAACTGCACCCTTAAAAACACAGTTTTCTACAATACTGGTATTCAACTCGTACATTTTTTGAATATATTATATGTGACCCTGGACCACAAAACCTTATGGACCACAAAACCAGTCATAAGGGTTTAGTCAAAAGATTTATACATCATCTGAACACTGAATAAATAAGCTTTCCATTGATTGATGGTTTGTTAGGATAGAATAATAATAAGAATTTTTGGCCGAGGTATATCTATTTGAAAATCTGGAATCTGAGGGTGCAAAAAAAATCCAAATATTGAGAAAATCACCTTTAAAGTTGTCCAAATGAAGTTCTTAGCAATGCATATTACTAATCAAAAGTTAAGTTTTAATATATTTACAGTAGGAAATGTACAAAATATATTTATGGAACATGATCTTTACTTAATATCCTAATGATTTTTGGCATAAAAGAAAAATCTATAATTTTGACCCATACAATGTATTGTTGGCTATTGCTACAAATATACCCAAGCGACTTAAGACTGGTTTTGTGCTCCAGGGTCACATACTGTATATTAACCATGAGCCCATTAGATATTTCAATGGTTATTTTGGGTTTCCTTTGATTACTGTTATTTTACAATGTTTTTGTTACGTTTCTTGCAGACCTGTGGGAAGATTCCAAGTTCATTAACTGTAAGCTGGAAAATACAACATTTCTGCACCCCAAAAAAGGCTGCCATCTAAATTTCCAAGAGGAAAACGACACCCTGATCTATCTGGTCAGCTTCCTGGGCAGTTTGTCTGTATTACCGGGCAACATCATAGCAGGTCTATTAATGGATAAAATAGGACGACTTAAAATTATAGGTGAGTGGTTACACAAAACTGTTATGGATTTGTCAATACCTTTCAATGGGTTTATAGTATCTAAATGAATTGTGTGTGTGTTTGTTTGCAGGGGGGTCCATGTTAGGCTCGGCTGGCTGCACATTCTTCGTGCTCCTGTGCTTCAGTCAGTGGGCTGTCGTCCTCTTCCACTGCCTCTTCTTCGCAGCCAGTGCTGCAGCTTGGAACGGCATTGAGGTCGTCACACTGGAGCTCTATCCAACCTCGAAAAGGTACAAAAGATCTGTCACCAAAAGACATCTCTAATACTTCAAATTCATACAAGACAGATGAGAAAACATTTGAAAGCATTTGTTGAACTACTCTAGAATTTAAAAGATTTTTTAAATGTTTTGAATGAAGCCTCTTATGTTCAACAAGGCTGCATTTTTTTAAATCAAAAATACAGTCAAAACAGTAATATTGTGAAATATTATTACAATTAAAAAAAAAAAAAATTCTAATTAAATATATTTTAAAATGTAATTTATTCCCGTGATGCAAAGCTGAAATTTCAGTCTTCAGCGTCACATGATGCTTCAGAAATCATTCTAAGATGCTTGATGTTTTGATGATTTGGAGCTCAAAAACCATTTCTTAATTATATCAATATTGAAAAAAGTGCTGGTTAATATTTTTATGAAAATTGATGTATTTTTTTTTAGGATTCTAATCTGAAAAAGTTCAAAAGAACAGCATTTATTAGAAACTATTATTTATAATTATAAAGGTCTTTACCGTCACTTTTGATCAAATTAATACGTCCTTTCTGAAAAAAACTTACATGGTTTGTAAACGGTAGCATAAATCCCCGATGGATTTAGATCATTCAAATTCTTTAGATATGATAATGTGGTCAACATGTAAAGCATAAAAAAATAAATAAATATATATATATATATATATATATATACAGTATATAAATCATGTTTTTGAACATTCTCCTTCGTTAGAATATATATATCATATTTATTTGATTTATTTATGAAATTGAGGCTGTAAGAGACAGAAGGATGTTCAATATGTTTTGTTAATCTATTTACCGTTTGTTATTTTTTATTATTACTATTATTATTATTATTATTATTTAGTTTCTTCTTTAATTCTCTTTTGTTTATTATTTTGTGAAGTGAACAGTCCATTTAATATATTGTACAGTCTATAAGTTCATGAAATAATTTTCACACCTTTCCAAACGTTTTTGTCTGTTAATTTGTAGAAAGACATTTTTTCACTATGATCTGAACAATCCAGGTAGACAACAGAGCAACATATTAAACAACCTGAACCTCTATGCCTTATAACCTCATTTACTTCAAAGTAAACATGATGTTGACTCTGAATAAAGCTATGAAGTATGTATGCTACTCTTCTTCCACACTGTGCTCACTCATCCATGGTTTGTGTCCTCAGAGCCACAGCTTTCGGTGTGCTGAATGGCACATGTAAACTGGCAGCTATCATTAGCACTTTCATCTTTGGCAAGTTTAGCGGCATCACCAAGATCATCCCCATCATCCTGTCCTTCTCAGCGCTAGTGTGCGGAGGACTGCTAGCGTTTAAGTTGCCTGAGACACGAGAGGTCATTCTTCAGTGAAAAAGCCAAACTCCTCAAGGCCTCAGCGTTGGGTCCAGCTGAACACTGGATGACCACATGTTGGACTGCAGAACACTGCCAGCTAAAGGGCTGAATCATGTCAAGCTGATATGGTGTCATGTTAGAACCATTGTACCTTAGTATTACTTTCATAGTATTACTTCTTTTAAACTAAAGTTGTAGAGCATATGTTTGTTTAAAGTGTTCACAGTGGCTATATTTTGAGTAAGGAATCCAAAATGTGGAAATATATGTGACCCTGGACCACAAAACCAGTCATAAGGGTAAATTTTTCGAAATTGAGATTCATCTGATATCAAATTCCCTTTTTATATTGAAACACATAGTAACTTTGTAAGTTCAATCTTTAAATGACATCTCTGCATTTTACTTTTATTTAATATGTAAAAAGTGAGTTATTTTTGCTGCAGAAATCGTTATCACCAACTTCATCTACTCACCAGCTTTTGGTCATCTGCTAGTTTTTGTTGTGTTGTATTTGTTAATACTGTGGTATATATTGATTTCACATTAGATAATTATATTTTCACTGTGTTTTAACTCTTATGTTCTCGGATTCCCATCTTTTTAACCAGGGATGCACCGATACCGATACTGGTATCGGTATCGGGCCCGATACTGAGCTCCTGTACTCGTACTCGTACTCGTACTCGTTAAAATGCCCCTATACCAAACGCGGATACCACACAGCATGTGATAAGCGCGTATTCAAACAAAGAAACACCAACAACAGAACAACAGACAGCAGAATGGAGTTAAGGATGTCTACTACGAAGTATATGTATGCAATGAATATAACGTTAAACATTCAGTATTAACGCCTGTATAGCTGATGTGAGCGAGCTGATTAACAAAGCACGCTGAGTGGATTGACTTGCCAGACCACAGTGAAATTTTTATATACCAAGTAAAAAAGTAACTAAAGTCAAAGCAGGTAACATGCAATTTACCAAATGTACAAATGCATTCATGTATGTTTCCACTGCAAAAATAAGCATGAGGAAAAGATATTTTAGTTGAGTTTCTGTGGGAGTTTGATGGAAAGACACACACAGGTGCCAGCTTCACTCATTCGTCTGCAGTAGGCCTACGGAGGTGCCAAATCTAGCACGCTGCTCATTCACTCTCTCACTACAGAAAGACAGAGAGGGCAGCCTGGAGGTCACAGAGCTCAGAGAATCCATTCTCAAGAAATGAATCTGGAACATTTTCATGGTTACCTGGTTAGATTATAACTGTGAGCGCAAACTAGTCTAAACTATTGTGATAGGCCTACAAACAAATGCTAATTTTTATTATTTGAAAGTCTCTGTGGTACTGACATGATAACATGATTGGAAATCACTTTCGTGTAAGTAACACAGGTTATTAGATATGGATAAGGTGGATTTTGTGGGACTGATTTAATTTTCTGGAGTGCTTATGTTTACACACATTCTGGACAGTCCCGTAAAGACGACGTGACGCCATTGTAATTTAGCCTACTATACTCACCAGCTCGTTCATCGCGAAGCTTGCGGATTATTGCAACTTTTGCAGCTCTCTGGTCATTTGTTCGTTTGTTTTTATTAAGATTTTATTGTTATTTTCCTTTCGAGGATTTATTTATTTATTTTTTGGTCTGTACACACTTTCTTCTTCTGCGTCCACATTCAAACAGTCGTGCGACAACAAACGTCATCGCTACGTCACACATTCTACTTGGCCTCGGCAACAACTCTATCAAATTTTCCAACATTCCTGCTCCGAATTGCGGTTAAGAGACTCTCCAGCAATTTGAAGGCATTTTCCGGAATCAAAATCCAGATTGAAGATAAGGTGACATTTAAAGTGCCCCTATTATGAATTTTTGAAAATGACCTTTCATGCAGTGTGTACCACAGCTCTAAGTGAATGAAAACATCCTGCAAAGTTTTAAATCTGAAAGTACTCCGTGTATAAAGTTATTGTCTCTCAAAAGAAAGAGTGGACTCTGAATCATTGAAACGAGTCGTTTTTAAAATGAATCCCAAGCCGTTTCATGTTGACGTCAACATGAAACATTAGCATATTGCCCGCCCACTTGTGGTCTTTTCGCGTTGGTCTGAATGAAAATTCAAATTCCTTCTTTGCCACTAGATACCGCTTTTGGAGCGGTAAAATAGCTGTTTCCCCGGTAATGCTGTACACAAAGCAGCACTGCGCTCACAAACGCTGCTTTATCCAATCGGACCAATCACCGCCGATTAGCATCACGCAAAGGAGGGGTTTGGAAAAATGAATCTATTGTTTGTCATGCCTTTTAATTAGAAAATGATCATACTACATCAGAATGACATTGTTTGTATGAAGATAGACATTTTTAAATTTGACTTATGTGAAGTGTGTATAATGCTCATTTCCTGTGAGAAAATATGTAGATTATGTGATTTAGATTTTATTTCTCTGTTTTAAACGTGATAATAGTAATTATGAAGGAATGGCTCAAAAAATAATAGTTTTATGTCTTTTTTTTTCCACTTTTGACCACAAAAAAAGTTATTCAAATGTATTTTATTTTATTAGGTCAACACTGATTAAAAGCTACAGAAAGGCCTCCATAGTAAGTCTTAATAGCTTTGTCAAATCTAAAATCTAAAATCTATTCTTTTTATATTTTATGTTCAAAAATTTAAACAAGAAAGGATCAAATTATGTTTTTTGTTTGTTCTGGTTTGTGATGGTATAAAAATAAAATATAAAACATTATAATTTTAC
This sequence comes from Sinocyclocheilus rhinocerous, assembly GCF_001515625.1. Classification (NCBI taxonomy): domain Eukaryota; kingdom Metazoa; phylum Chordata; class Actinopteri; order Cypriniformes; family Cyprinidae; genus Sinocyclocheilus; species Sinocyclocheilus rhinocerous. The sequence goes on from NW_015667422.1 coordinate 1,069,028, forward strand.
TTTTGATTGTCAGTGATTCGTGCTCTTTCTCAGCACAATATAAAGAAAATGAGAAAACCACAGTATGTTGGTTTTAGATTAAGTTCCCATGCTTTTCTGAGTATGTGCACATGGAAAGGCACTTGTAAAAACAAGGTCAGGGCTCACGTGTGAATCAGTCACACCTCTTGTGATGGTCACTTATTTGTGCAAAGGTGTGAAACAAAAATCTAGATAATTCTTTCACCAGATTTACTAGATTATAAATTGCTGTGCCTTTTTTTAAAAGCTAAACAATCACCCAGAACAATATAGAAACCACATAGCAGGCCGCTAACAAGCACACCTGCAATTCACTTTTACTTCTACTTCTAAACTGATACGTTGTGGAATGCATAAGAAGAACTGTTTCTTAAACAGCCGGTCGCTTAAAAACATTTTCAATGGTAAAAACTTTTCAATGGTACTCTGTACATTAATACCTATATTAGGCCTATATATTAATATTTTTCCATTTAATAAAATTAGATAAACTGTCAATATAATTTTTCACATTTTTTTTTATATTTCTAACTATACACTTATCAATCAATCAGATACAATTAGTTTGTAATGTGCTCATTATCACTTCTGAATGAGACCTACTTCACTGACCACTGTGACTATATCGACCACTAAACTGCAAAACTGGTCACCAGTCTGTGTGAATGTCACACCTCAAGTGCAATCTGCTAATGGAGTTTATTAAGCATCATTAAACATCATTAAGGTCAATTATGCTGCTTAGGTCTTTGAAATACAACCCCATTCAGACAACTAGCAGTTTTGAATTACTGAGCTAAATATATTGTAAATACTGTATAATTTGCTGTAGGCTGCTCCCACTGATAGTGAGAATCATCAAATGATCAAGATTAACTGTTTTACCTCACTAGTTTAACCTAAAACTAAAAGATATAAATGTACTATTGAAACACGGTTATTTGATATTTATTTGATATATGTTATAAGATTTAGGGTCAAGATTTTTTTTTTTATATGTAGTTAAAAGAAGTCTCTTATGTTCACCAATGCAGCATTTATTTGAATAAAAATACAGTAAAAACAGTAATGCTGTAAATTATTATTACAAGTTAAAATAACGGTTTTCTATTTTAATATATTTTAAAATGTAATTTATTTCTGTGATACAAAGCTGAATTCTCAACAGCCATTAATCCAGTCTTCAGTTATCCTTGAGAAATAATTCTAATAAGCTGATTTGCTGCTCAAGAAACATTTCCTATTATTATAAAAGTTGAAAACAATTGTGTTGCTTAATATTTTTGTGGAAACCATGATGCATTTTTTTTTTTAATGGAAAGTTCAGAACAGCATTTGTTTTTAACTATATTGCAACATTATAAATATCTTTACTGTCACCTTTGAATTATTTAATGCATTCTTGCTGAATGAAAGTATTTCTTTAAAATTTCTTTAAAAAAATCCTCCTTTTTGAGAATTATCAGAGGTGAGTTTCTTAGATAAATTAAAATCGATTAAACAGAACCCATACATTGTTTGATCAGTTGCACAAGATGAGTTGTCTGGGAGAGTAGCTGCACTAGTTTGTTGTTTTGAAGAGGAGTCAAAATTCACACCTCTGTTCCTGTGGCCTCTCTGAGTCTTTCCCAGACAGATCCAGGCCGAGTCCTGGGGTCTGAGAGATAGCGATGGCTACCGCAAGCCTGCAGAGGTGTCACCTCGCACCTCTGAGTCCAACATATAAACCTTCAGCCCTCCGTCCAGCCTTCATTCACCCTCAGAGTCACAATATGGAAAGCTCAAGCCACAGCCAGCAGAACCAGTGGAGCTGCTCGAGCTCAGAGTCAGAGTTTTACAGCGTTTCCTCTCCAGACACCGTTTCACCGACTCCATCCATGGACCGGGGCTTCTCCCCATCCCACCAGGCCCAGCCTGCATGCTCAAAATCAGTCAAACCTGCAAGTGTCGTCAAGAGGAAACGCCGATTAAGGCTGAAGAACCCGAGCGAGCAACGGCAGAACGCTAGTGAGAAGGAGAAGTTGAGGATGAGGGATCTGACCAAAGCTCTCCACCATCTCAGGACCTACCTGCCTCCGTCTGTAGCTCCCGTAGGCCAAACCCTGACCAAGATCGAGACGCTCCGGCTCACCATACGCTACATCTCGTTTCTGTCTGCTCAGCTGGGTCTCAGTGAAGAAGAGCAGAAACACAGGAGGAACATGAACTCCAGCAGCTGCTCATATTCTCCAGAAATCGTTGGTTATTTTCAGTGCAGGACTATGGCTGGAGATTGGGTTGAGCAAGAACAGGGTTATGGGCATTATGATGGACAGTATGAGGGTTGCTCTGCTCATACAGGGCAATGTGATGAGATCAGTATAGATCAGTATGGCGGTTCCTCACAGCAGCATTCAACAGAGCAAAACTTCTCTGCAAATATAGACGGCTTCCTCCAGTCACAACAGTGTGCTCAAACAACACAGACATACCAGGTATGTAAATAATACTTATTTTTTTATGGATGATAAAATAACTATATATTTTTTTAAATCATTTTTAAATAATTTATTGTAGTATAATGTAATTTTTCTTTATTTAAATATAATGTATAATATATTTTATATATTTTATTATATACTTATACTTTTAAATATATTGTATGTATATAGAAATATTATATAATATATAAATAGTGCAGAAGCAGTAAAATAATCATGAGTCAAAAATAAATAAATAATTGGCAGACCCCTTGCAGTACCGCCACTAGGTGTCGCAAAACACCAGGTTGAAGTTTTGTTTTGTTTTTTCTTTTTCTTTTTTTTTCTATTTTCACTTTTTCAACACTTTAAATAACCTAAACCTTCAGGAAAATAAATAAATAAATGTAATACCAGAAAAATAAATAAAGGAATAAATAGCTTGATAAAACAAATAAAATGAGTTTTTAATTTGTATCTATCCATGTAACTATCTACATACTGAATATTTATCAAATATATTTGAAAGATATTTATTGCTGACAAAATAATATCTGAATTCAGATAACCTTTTATATATTTGTTTTGAGCATTGAACGCAAGGCATTTTTTCACCACTATCAGTGTCATGCAATTAACAGCTGAAAATGAACAAACCAATCAAGCTAACTTATTTAGATGTATTGTACCCTAACCAATTCTCTATCCTGTATTTTAGGTTTATGGCAGAACCTTTGGCTATCATCTTGTTCCTCAAGCTTACTGGAGCTGACAGCAGAATATGATGCCTACTACTGTATTGTTTACAGTAAATGAATGCGGATGTTTGGCTTCCTATCTTGTGGAAGCAATAAATATGAACCAAAGTTAATACTGTTATTCTTAGTTATATATGTTATCCATGTCTGTCCTATGTAAATACAAAAGTATATTTGATATGTATTTATAATAAAACATGTATTATTAAAAATAGTTTGTTTTCTTGTTATTTATTGATATTTACAAATATTACACTGATGTTTCACATGTTGATTACTTACCTTAACATTAAAATTAGCGCATCAGCTTTATTGTAAACTTGCCCTTGTAAGTGGCATGATGAAATGTTCATTTTATAGTGCTCAGTTATTATATGTGTAGAGGGCAATCAGATACAGTCATCTAACATGACGCAAATAGAATTTGATCAAAGTAAATCACTTGTGGTTTGAGATGCCAACTTTCTACCACCGAGATGTGGGATAAACAAAGAGTGGGATTGTAACTAATCCTTTATTAATTATTAAAAAGGCAGCATCATAAAAAAATAAAAATAAAAAAAAAGTTTGGTATCTGCCACCACAGATACATTTTGGCAAAGTTATGACACTTTTAAAGACTTTTAAGGTAAAATAGAAGCAAATGGTAGTTGGCTTATTTGCTTCATGGGCTGTAATCATATCAAATATAACACACAATAACACAATTTATAAATTATGTGCATAGATGAAGTTAAAATCTAAGCTTAACTTTGTTCAACATGCATACAGTTTTTGAAATATGCTATATTTCAGGTTCTTTTTTCTGGAGCAGAACTAAGCCTTTTAGGCCTATCCGACTCAAATCAGTAATCTGCTGCTCAGTTGAACTTTTACACTGAATTAGTAATAATAATATTACTGTTTATTTGAAATATTCTGTTGAATCAAAAAAATCAAAAGCAAAGTAAAATGGCATGGACAAAAATAATGGGACCCTTAACCTAATATTTTGTTGCACAGCCTTTAGAGGCAATTTCTTGATAGCTCTTAATGAGATTTCTGCACCCGTCAACAGGTAGTTTTTTGAATAAGCACTTTTTTAACTGTCCTCTTAGGTTGTGTTGAAAATGTTCTGTAGGCCACTCATCAAAAACAGAACCTCTGTACATTTGTTTGTTGCAAATTTACAGAAAATGCAATTGAGGTGTTTACACTGGCTTGCTGGGGTAATATTGTTGTCAACTGACAACAAAGTTTCCCATTTTAATTATCATAACTGCACAAGATTTATAGTTAATAAAATCTTTTTTAAAAATTACATTAATTATACTATTATTTCCTTCAATAAAAAAGAAATTGAGTAAGATGGTGTAAAAGGTGTGTCGATGTGGATTGGTAATCTGGCCTCTTGGTATAAAGGAGAAAAGTGCTGGCCCTCATCACTATCAACGTTGCCCATCCCTGATCTACATGGAAAGAGCTGAAACATGCA
>NW_015667423.1:0-522 GCF_001515625.1 Sinocyclocheilus rhinocerous
TGTCTCACATTAGTAGGACTATAAGAATAGCACACACACTCTCTGACATCGCTGGTGATTGTATGTTGTATAGCTCTTCCATGGTTTCTAAGTTTCCGTGTTTCTAGTTTCTCTGTTTCCTTGCCTTCGTGTTTTGATCCCTGGACTGTTTTCTTGTTTATGATTGTTTTGCTGCCTGCCCTGACCATTGCCTGATTATCTGGATTACTCTTTGGCTTTGCCACTGCCATCGTTGTTTGCTGTTGTTGACCACGCCTGTTTGACTACGCTCTTATTAAAGCCTTGCATTTGGATCCCCACTTTGTCTTCACGCCTCCCTCGTTACAGAATCACCAGCCACACCCGGATCCAGCGGCTTTATTCAGCAACCCAGCCCAAGCATGGACCCAGTAGACCAGCTATTACATCTTCGTCAAGGAGGCTTATCTATTGAGGCGTATGTTCATCGGTTCTGTGAGTTGTCATATCAAGTACTACTTTATGATCAGTGTTGGGCAAGTTACTTCCAAAATGTAATACATT
>NW_015667424.1:0-686 GCF_001515625.1 Sinocyclocheilus rhinocerous
ATCGATTTAAAACGCTAAGAATCGAATGAATCCCGATTTCTATAGTGATTCAATTCTTTCAAAATATAAACACATTAAATTACTACAAGCACGAATTAATCGAGACCTTGAACAGTGTTCGTGCCTCGCATCTCTCCTTCACGCGCTCCACTATTTACCGCCTGTGACTGTCACAGAATTGCGCTCGCGCTCAGTTCGTCTCACTGACACATTTTTTTGAGCAGCTGATGTGTGATCTCTCCTTAGTACTCGTGGCCAGTAATGCTAAAGTGAAGTAGTTTTACTTTTCTGTAGTTTTTCAATGGCTCTCGGTCATACCGACGACATTACCTGAGCAGTCGAAGGCTGCGCATTTATTGCATGGACGGAACAAAAATGTAAGAGTCTAAAGCATACGCACAGTTCCATTGAATGATAAATGTGTTTTAACAATGTTGTTAAACCGAATGTACGAAGGAAACCGTTAAAATAACCACAGCTTTAACAACAACCTTTAAATAAGAGCGCGAGGTTTATCTGATAATCAGATGCCTGAAAGTAGAGTTCGTTGCTATAGCAAACAGACATCAGGTGCGTTTTCTTTCAGAATCATCATTCGCCGATGGAGAGGAAAAGTTAAACACTTTAGCATTTTATTTTATGAAAATGAGATAAAGAAGTTTTCGCACTGAAAGAGAAGTGATCTC
>NW_015667424.1:1053-1348 GCF_001515625.1 Sinocyclocheilus rhinocerous
CCTGAATGCACTGTAAGTCGCTTTGGATAAAAGCGTCTGCTAAATGCATAAATTAAAGTAATTATTAAATTACATAAAATGATTGTATTTGACATTTCTGTCACTTCTGAAATTAAATTATGGCTCCCTGGTGTGACAAAATATTAGCCTATACATAATTAAATTAAAATCTTGGCTTACTTAAATTTCTACATATGCCATGTCAAGCCATAGCATCATTAAACTAGCATCTAACAATGGACAAGAGTGGTTTTTTTTCTCTAACCTATGGTTCTGTAACCATAAAGGCTTCTGT
>NW_015667425.1:0-320 GCF_001515625.1 Sinocyclocheilus rhinocerous
CTTCATACACGTACACGTAAACCAGTTTGACACGAGACTAAAAACTGAGCTGATATTCCTATTTATCTCTTATAATAAATTATGTTGTGTGTAAGTCTTGTAAAATTACTGCGCTCTTGTGTTTGGCTGTCAGTCTTTCAGTATTCTTTTGTGAATTTAAGAGTTAAATGTTCAGATTTTGAGGTGTTTAATGATGGTCTGGTGGTTTTGTTTGGAGATTTATTAGATTAATATTAATCTGATTAATGTTTACAGAAGTCACAATAAAAGCACAAATGGCTGAAGATTAAAAACTTAAAAGCTGTTTCAACTATACTGGA
>NW_015667425.1:933-1702 GCF_001515625.1 Sinocyclocheilus rhinocerous
CTTGTATTTAAAATGAACTGAGATTTATAAAGATTAATACATTTAGAAACTTTCTTTTGGTTTTATTAATTGCTCGTAGAGAATTTCAGAAAATTAAATACGCATCTTTATAAATAAGGCCCCAGAACTCAAGCTAATATTTTATAATCAAATGTCACTCACTGAACCATGAAAACACCTGCAGATGGAGGAAATTATGACACAAGACTGTGTAGTCAAATTATGAAGCTCAAACACTGAAAGATTTCCTCAGATTACTATTGGTTCTCTGTGTGTTGACTCTCTGTAGTTTGACTGTATCATGAAGCTCCTGTGAGGACGCTGAACATCTGCTGATGGAGCTGCTCTATTCTGAGAGGAACAGAATCACTCAAATATGAGTTTGACTGTTTGACTCTTTATTCTCTGAAATGAGTCAGTAGAGTTGAACTAATGGAGAGATGAGGTTTGTTCACACTGAGACTCTCAGCAGTCATACTGACCTTCTGAATGATTCAATCAACTGTTGACTGCTTTGCATGGGACTTAACAGGGAGAGTGTGATGAGATGCAGTGAATGATTCATCATGAAAATCAGATGAGAGAATGAAGAATCAGATTAGCCAGACGATAAGTTACTGGCTTGACTTGATCATGAGTCAATAAGTCTGCTATAGTAATGTGCTTGTTCACGACTGATGTAAAACTTCAAATCCAGGCATTAAAATATCATAAAGACAAGGGAAAAATTGTTTACATTGTGATGGCAAGTTTTGCATGAACAAGCACC
>NW_015667426.1:0-835 GCF_001515625.1 Sinocyclocheilus rhinocerous
TATTCCATGGCTCCATAGACTGCCACTTGAAAACCGTAATTTTCGGCCTCCAGATAGGCTCCGCCCACAACAAATGTCATCCCTGTTTCGTAAGACTATCCCACTCTCTAACGTCAATTTCGTTGAATAACAGTGCTTATCGCTGGGTGACAAGCTCTTGTAATATGCGGAGAACATTTTGAAAATCACGTCTAATCGATATAATTTATAATCTTTTTAAACCTAACTATTTTGTACCCTCTCCGTGAAATGCTCTAGCCGTAAAGGCTATCTCTGCCGGGTTTTCTGCAACCATGATGCGCGCGCATCCTGAATGTTTACAAACCTATAATTGGTCTATACATTCTGTTTCATTTATGAAGTCTTTACTGTGCTGTAAATTATTTTACGCAACGCAACATACAAGGACGAGATGTCAGTCAGCTGCGTAAGCAGCGATGGAAACACTTTTTTTTCTTGCATAAAAAACAGATTTTATTCGTTATAATACTGAATAATTTAATTTAATTTGATGTGAAAATATGTTCTTTAAGCTCAGTAAGCTACTGTTTGTTTATGGGCAGGTTTTGGCAGTGGCGTAGCGGACGGGCACGCAGGGCACTGTTGGGGGGCCCCGTGATAAGACGATGGGGTGCGTTGAAAGACATGATCCTATGTCGGCGATAGCCAGAGATATTGTCAGAAGTATTACATACTGTCAATATTAAGAGTATTTGGAATTTCCTATAATGTTGGCATGTTACATTCTTCTTATTATTAAGGCTGTTACTTTTATTATTAAAATAAAAATATTAATTTGCTCCGCAATAATTTCATTGCGCATCACCGCATAACT
>NW_015667427.1:0-262 GCF_001515625.1 Sinocyclocheilus rhinocerous
TTTCAACTTTTCAAGCGCCAATGCAGGCGTCAGCCAATCAGATCGACTTATGCAAATACTCCAGCGCAGACGCTAGCCAATCGCGTTCATGCAACACCAGAAGACTAATGATTGGCTGTTGTCACTATGACGGTTGCGTCAGCACCAAGCTTCAGAAACGCCCTCCATCAAGCGTCGACGCCGACACACCGTGTGAATGTACCGTAATACAGTACAGCAACCGCACGCGCGTCCATGTATAACGCTTCTCATAGCTATTTGA
>NW_015667427.1:299-588 GCF_001515625.1 Sinocyclocheilus rhinocerous
CTATTTTGTTATGTCTAGATCACGAGAAAACAACTTATGTCAAGTTTATGATAAATCAAGAGGAAAAAAAGAATGCTGCATGCCTTTAGGACATTCATAAACCAGGGAACAAATGCATTTTTCCTGGTGCACAGGCGTACACTTTTAACAAAGTCGACTTGAAAATGTGCATCTTCAGAAGTGGAGCCAATTAAAATGAGAAAATTGCTTAAAAATGGCTGCCTCCTCTCTCCAGACCTTTAAATCTCAACTTAAAACTCATCTATTCACTTTGTTCTCTAAATAACTC
>NW_015667428.1:0-341 GCF_001515625.1 Sinocyclocheilus rhinocerous
TCGAACTTTAGTTCCGGGTTGATGACGCAGGACGCACAGCCGAAGCACGTCCAACTCAACAAGAACCGATTGAGCCGCTTCAACCAACTGTCGAAGTTTGCCGAGGATTACCGAAGATTCTGATGAGTGAGTTGACGATACTGTGCAAGCCTGAGGCGCGTACTGGAAATATGCTTATGACTGTTATTAATTTACATTTTATTAAAACCTGCAAAGACCTTTCTGTCGAGTGATGTAAATAAATTTTACAATAGTTTATTGTGCATGCATATTATATTTAAAGGTCCCATATTGTCAAAACTGAAATTTCCTGGCTTTTTTCATGATAACTGAGGTCTAGG
>NW_015667428.1:430-508 GCF_001515625.1 Sinocyclocheilus rhinocerous
TTTATCCAAGTTGTAGGCTAGTCAATATTGCTCAGTCAGTCAGTCGTATCTGACATAAAGGATCCGCGAATGAAACTG
>NW_015667429.1:0-543 GCF_001515625.1 Sinocyclocheilus rhinocerous
CTTTCCGTCCCCAACTGTAAGACCTCTTGAAATTATAATTAAGACTTTCTTGTATCATTTAACATTTAAAACTTTTTATGGCCTTAAGTTTGATACAACTCACTTTATGAGTTTTTAAGGACCTGCGGGAGACCTGTATTTAAGATAGCCCGTCGGGCAGAGTGGTGATACATTTTGGTTGCCCGACTGGAAAACACAATAGCCCCGGGACGTCGGACTAGCGATTTTGCGAGCCCTGCAATGAGATCCTTTCCGTACCCACTGTACCTTTGTTGTCATCTAAAGCTTACTTAAAGTTAATTTTTAAAAACACTAATAATTTAAGAACACTGTTAAATGTAATTTTAGCAAATTTTGAAAAGAATATCTGTTTTTTCTAGTGCTGTCAAATCGATTAATCGCAATTAATCGCATCCGAAATAAAAGTTTTTGTTTACATAATAAATATACACAGTACACACACATATATTATGTATAAATAAATACAAACACGTATATATGCATGTATACATTTAAGAAAAATATGTTGTTTATATATTAAAT
>NW_015667430.1:0-488 GCF_001515625.1 Sinocyclocheilus rhinocerous
TTTCTTCTGCTTTTCCCCGGGCCTCCAACAATCTCATTTCAACAACGGGTTCAGGAATGTTTCATACCGATACCCCATTTAATGGCATGTTGGGACAGATTTCTTCATTCTCCAGACCACAATCCTTGATCCACTGTTCATACTTCCAACCAAAACTATTCCCTCCATTCTTTTTATATTCCCAACAATCATTTAAAATTGTGCGTGTACGATGATTCTTATTACTACCCTGTAAAGTAACCCAATACATCATCGCAAGCTTTTCTCTTCTTAAATCTAATGGCATCTCCCCCATTTCGACCCTGATGGCATCTAGAGGGGTTGACCTTATTGCTCCACAGCAGATTCTAAGTGCTCTGGACTGTATGTTGTCCAGTTTCTTTAATTCTGATTTTCCTTGCTCCCCATTCATACTTAACTATTGAAGTCATGCAATTTATTATTCCTTTGCATTTGTTTTCAATTTTCTTAATATGTCTCTTCCAAGT
>NW_015667431.1:0-135 GCF_001515625.1 Sinocyclocheilus rhinocerous
GAATATGTGCTGTGATGATGAAGAGAAACATTAATGTAAACAATACACACACATATCAACGTTGCTGTACCTGCACATGTGTGACAGAGTTGAGTGATGTCCAGATGTTGAGTCTGGTTGCTGATGGGATTGTTG
>NW_015667431.1:337-2056 GCF_001515625.1 Sinocyclocheilus rhinocerous
CACATTCACCACTGAACACAACAATGAACAATTCTGCTGTGATGATGAGGATGATGATGATGAAGAACAGTTTGAAGAGTTACTGCTGATGACAGGAACAGGCAGACGAGCTGAAAACATGAGAAAATAATGATAAATATGAATAAATTACAAAAAAATATTTTTGGTTCAATGGGTGGAGTACATACTTAGTGTGCTGACGAGCATTGAGTTTGTCTTTATGAAAATTTCCTTATGTGATTAATTAATAAAATAAAACATGTGATCGAGAGAAAATGGTCTCTACTCACCATAGACGGAAACATTGAATGTTTTTAATGAGAGTTCAGCTGCAATTATCTTTACTTGATAAACTCCAGCATGTTGAGTTGTGGTGTTTGTGATGGTCAGCGATCCAGTTCGATTGTCCAGCTTCAGTCTGTCTCTGAATCTCCCATCATTATATGTGAAGAAGATTCCAGAGGCTCTATTTATTTGAGCTATCAGAGAGTTTTCAGCTCCAAAATTCCACATTATTTCATCCTCTTCATGTATTTCAGTAACATCAGTGTTTAGAGTAACAGAATCTCCCTCCATCACTGACTGTGTTTCATTTGTCTCAGAACCAAACACACCTGAAGAAACAAACAAGAACAGATCTGTTAACTGTTGGTTTACAAAGCATGAAATCAGTTTGTAACATTTAAATGTGAAATGAATAACAGCAGCAGAGAAAACATAAAACAAAAGGTGACATATTAACACACGCATGTGTAGATCAGATTTTATCTTTAATGTATGTTAAAATGATCTATTGTAGAGCAAAATAAATGTGTGAAAGTAGCTTGCTACTTTCAAGCTACTTTCACACGTTTATTTTGCTCTACAAGTTGAAATATCCAGGATATAATTAATATTTGTATTACTGAATTTTAATTTAATTTTCATTTGTTAACAATTACTGCAGAAGTATGTAAAAAAAACAGCTGGTGAGGATTTGCAGTTGTAATAATTGAAATTAAGATTTCTAAAACAACAGGAAAGAAAACACAGCAGATGAAAATAATTTAATTTGAACAGAAATACCTTATTACTCTGAAAGGTAAATAAATGGCACCATAAACATGCTCTTGTAACTTACCGATCAGATGACAGCAGCACAAACAGAACAAAAAAAGCATGTGAATCATTTTTAGTTGCTCAGTGAAAAATCTAATCTAAGACTATTTGCAGATAACACTCAAACTGATTAAAACAAATGCAACAGATCTGTTGATCTTGCGTGTGAATCCTCCCCCAAAAGAATTTGAGAACCCTCCTAATGCATACACACATGCTCTGTACACAAGTTATATATAGTTACATATATTCTTATTAACATTTTGATTGTTAATTGATAACATACACTTTTTTTATAATTTAACATTGATAGTTTTTAAAAGGTAATTGCCTAACTATCAGTGTTGGGGGTAACTCATTACAAGTAACGCCAAGCAAAAATCATTCTAGACAGACATTTGTGTGTCTTTTTTTATTGTCTTTTTTAAGTGTGTTGAAATTTCTTCTCCTGCGTTCTACTGTACGGACGTAAATTTACTTTCCCTTCAGCCTGAAGCTTATTCATTTCACTTTTGGTGTGAAAACGCTTTTATATTAGCCAAAAACAGAACTTTTTTATTTTAAAAACAAACAAGCAAGCCCTGTCCAGATTTAAAAAGTAACGCAAAAGTAACGTAACAC
>NW_015667431.1:2341-4640 GCF_001515625.1 Sinocyclocheilus rhinocerous
AGTAACTAAGTAATGTAATTAGTTACTTTTTTATGGAGTAACGCAATATTGTAATGCATTACTTTAAAAGTAACTTTCCCCAACACTGCTAACTATGTTACATATTTACTGTAAACTAAGAATATTGTATAAATATTGGATGAACTACATTTTATGGTACAGCAAAATCAAGCATAACTCTAGTGATTTTAAAATGGTTGTGTATATTTATTCACGTCCCAATTTAAGTGTATGGAAAAAGTACACAGTTAAAATAGTGCTTCTCACAGTACTGAAGTTACTGAAGTTATTTTCTGAGTCAGACTGAAAGCTGCTGTGGTTGTTTCTTTAGAAATGTGGTTTGATCTCTTGGATGGACAAACAGCTTGTATGGTGAGAGTAGAGTATGTGTTTAGTTTGTAGGTGAAGGGCTTCTTCCTGTCATCTGCAGAAATTGTAGGGGAAGGGCTTCTTCCTGTCATCTGCAGAAACAATAAACCATGATAAGAAACTGTGACACAGAAGGAGAAAAGCTATAGCAACACAATCATATTTAACACATATTACAAGTGTAGTATGCTAATTTTATTTAAAAAAAAGAAAGATTTATAAAGTTAGAAAAAAAAAAACATTTTCAAATTCTAAATGTAGTACTTGGTTTCCACTGCTTTGCTACAGGTTTAATTTTGCTTCCCTTATGCATTTTACATTTTGTTGTAAAATAATTGAATGCTGTATTCATATGGGAAGCTACAGTAAGAAACCACGTGAAACACACGCACACACACAAGTTTCTGTGAATTGTGGGGACTTTCAATAGACTTCTATTACTTTTAATACTGACCAAACAATATTTTTTATATCCCCTAACCCCCATGAGTCTGTGTGTATTCAGGTTTAAGTCCCCACCAGAATAGAAAAACAGGTACACACACACACACACACACACACAAACACAATGGCATCCAACCTTTTGTTCCACTGATTTAGCTGTTCTTTATGTTACAACTATAAGATATCTTGTAAAGGTTTTATTTCGTAGCCATAGTTTCCATTTAGGTGACTGCATGATCACTGCAGGTGTGATGTGGACAGATATCTAGAAATAAAAGAAATACATTTCCAAGCCCTTTAAATAGATGATATCCCTCAGGGCTTTATCACCATATCTGCACCACACGCGACTGTTTACAGAAAATTAAATTATTTTTTCTTCTGGGAACACTTATTTTCGAAGCTTTGAATCATTTGAACTGCTTGTTTCGCAAAATGATACACTGTTTCGAAGCACTCGCAATGTCACACGCTGGTAACGCCTGCTGACAAAAATGAAGTTGCAACTAAAACTCAGGCCAAAATATGCATAAAACAGCTTTTATTACCAATATATTGCAAATGTTTTATTGAAAGTAGGCTAATTTATCAAATGCAGTAAACAACTCATCAAATACCAGCTACAGTGTCTGTAGAATAGCCTATGTAACCACAGTTTCGAAACAAATGATTCGCAAAGGTTTCATGAAGCAGTCCTTTGACCCATCTTCATTAACTGCCAGTCTTAATTGTATGGAGGAAAAAAAAAAAAGATGCAATGAATGTGAATACTAGGGTGTCCAGACGTCCCCGTTTTCAGGGGAGCCACACGCTGGTAACGCCTGCTGACAAAAATGAAGTTGCAACTAAAACTCAGGCCAAAATATGCATAAAACAGCTTTTATTACCAATATATTGCAAATGTTTTATTGAAAGTAGGCTAATTTATCAAATGCAGTAAACAACTCATCAAATACCAGCTACAGTGTCTGTAGAATAGCCTATGTAACCACAGTTTCGAAACAAATGATTCGCAAAGGTTTCATGAAGCAGTCCTTTGACCCATCTTCATTAACTGCCAGTCTTAATTGTATGGAGGAAAAAAAAAAAAGATGCAATGAATGTGAATACTAGGGTGACCAGACGTCCCCGTTTTCAGGGGACAGTCCCGGTTTTTGGTGTCCCGTCCCCGATTGGAGCTGTCCCCGTTTTACAGCACGTTCAAAACAAAGAGTACTTTCACCCGCAGAGGGCGCTGTGAGCTACTGTAGCCATGAAGATCCTGGACGAGAGCAGAGCGCTATTATCAAAAGTTATTGGTTTCAAGGTAGTCACATACTAACCAGTGTTGGGGAAAGTTACTTTTAAAAGTAATGCATTACAACACTGCTTTCATGTAAAGCGCTTTGAGTACCCAGAAAAGCGCTATAAAAATGTAACAAATTATTATTATTATTATTATTATTGCGTTACTCCCTAAAAAAAGTAACTAATTACGTTACTTAGT
>NW_015667432.1:0-11915 GCF_001515625.1 Sinocyclocheilus rhinocerous
TGAGTGAGTGCGGGGTCGCGTTCCTCCGCAACACCCACAGTGAACAATGAACAAACAGTCAACAGAGCATAGTCCAGAAACTGACTGAGTGACGAACGTGGACCTTCGCGTCTAAGCTTAGACCTTAGAGATTGGTTAATGCCATCACAGAAAAACTATCAAAATTATGTCCGGTAAATTTGAATAGTGAGCAATGGCTAAAAATTCTCGAATATGATTCTCTAACGATCGTGGGCCTTGTTTAAGGGCTAATAATATTCTTGCTGTGTCCATACCTGACCAATGTCCACTTGAACAGCTGCTGGATCCTTGTGTGGCCGAGTATTCTGTAACGGGGTAATCTGTAATACACAGGCAAAGATCTTCACACAGGAAAACAGGCAAAGCAAGACTAGACTAAACTATGAGCTAGACTGGGAACTGGCTCCGTAAAGTAGCTACCGCTAGAAGAGTGATAAATGCTAAACAATACTCAGCGTTGAATGGTGGTGTGAGACTGATTTATATAGTGTGTGTTATTAGTAGCTTTCAGGTGAGCGTGTGATTGGTTACAGCTGTGTGCAATCAGTGCAATGGATGATGGGAAATGTAGTCCAGGGTATAGTGTAACAGTCTGTGTAGTGTGAGAGTCCATGTAATGAGCGGGTGACCTCTGGTGGTGAGTGAACGGAAGTTCATAGACTGGATTCGTGACATTTACATTCTTAATTTCAGCTAAAACTATTAAGTTCAATTATCCTAAGATAATTATTAATAATAATTAATTAGTTTATTTAATTTGTTAAAGAACAATTTTTACATATGTTAAATAATGAGAACAACTTTCACAAATCTTTACTCCGTAAAGGTTTTTATTGTTAGGCATTAGCCATAAAATATATATATATTTTTTTACATCCACAGGGCATGCCCAAAAATAGTTGTTTTTAATTACTAAAACAACTTTAAATCTTGTTAGCAAGTCCAAGCACATGCTCTATACTTCACCAAAATGGTGACCCCAAAAACACTAACATACCAGAAACTCTCCCAATTTCATCATCTTGATAAAAAATGCATAAAATAACATTTTATTTCAACATTTACTCTCCCTAGCCAAAGCCTGATGGGAACGGCAAATCCTGTTCTTAGTTACACAACTAAAATCATTTATTTACTCTCAGCTCAAATGAATTAAGTGAAATGAAAATCAGCCGACTTAAAGGGGTCATATGATGTTGCTAAAAAGAACATTATTTTGTGTATTTGGTGTAATGAAATGTGTTTATGCGGTTTAAGGTTCAAAAAACACATTATTTTCCACATTCAAAGAGAAAGGAAAATTTGAAATCGCATCATATGACCCCTTTAATTGAAACATGTTCTTTAAAAATGAAAATATTGAGTTCAGCCAAAACGCAACCGTTTCAAGTCAGTTTAACACAATGCAATTGTTTGAATAAGGAACCTAATACAATGGTGTTAAATGAAAATGAATTTTTCAAAATAAACTGAACTGTATCGTAAAATCATTTTTTTTTTTTAGTGTAGAGCAATACTGCTCTGAGAGTAAGATGTCGAATAAAAAAGTCTGACGTTGTTCTGTCCCTGGATGTAGACAAACTGAGCCTCCAAAAACTGTGCAAACTCTTCCAAAACGTTAATCTATTAGAAGTGCATGACTGAAGTCTTTAATTATTATTTTTTGCCTGAGCAATTTAACAAAAATGTTTTTGTTTGTATCATTTTGCAACTCACTCTTTTCTTAATTACTCTTAACATGCTGCCCATTTCTCATAAAGTTGTAAGTTTTATAATGTAGCAATAAGATATTCCATTTTATAATTATAATATATAATTATACAGATAATAGACAGTTGTGGTTACGTTGGTTCATTTTCTTTTGCGTGACTCGGATCTGACTCGAGCTCAAATATACACCTTTATTACAAGTCATCATCTACTATGTCTGTTGATCAAACAGATATGAAACCATGACGACTAAAGACCTGAAACACAATGTTTATTCACAGAACATAAAGGAATCATTTGTAGTAATGGACAGTATAGAATAAAAGCCTAAAAGCTTACATGAAATGCTGTACAATAGTAAACAAGAGTGAATCAGTCTATAATGCCTATGTACAGAACTCTTATTGTCTTGCATGTCAGGCTGACGATCAGAACAGAACTGCAAATGACTTCTACCACAGCACAAAGACAGTCCAACTGAAATGGAGACTGATTTAAAATGCTCATAGGCAACTCTGCATGGCATGCAAAATAGTCAAGTCAAGTCACCTTTATTTATATAGTGCTTTTAACAATACAGATTGTGTCAAAGCAACTGAACAGCATTAATTAGGAAAATAGTGTGTCAATAATGCAAAAGGACAATAGTAAACACTAATTTTTCAGTTAAAGGCAGTTCATCATTGAATTCAGTGATGTCATCATCCAGCTCAGTTCAGTTTAAGTAGTATCTTTGCAATCATTTGCAATCAAGTCAACGATATCGCTGGAAATGAAGTGTCCCCAACTAAGCAAGCCAGAGGCGACAGCGGCAAGGAACCAAAACTCCATCGGTGACAGAATGGAGAAAAAACCTTGGGAGAAACCAGGCTCAGTCGGGGGGCCAGTTCTCCTCTGGCCAGACAAAACCAGCAGTTCAATTTCAGGCTGCAGCAAAGTCACATTGTGCAGAGGAATCATCTGGTTCCTGTGGTCTTGTCCCGGTGGTCGTCTGAGACAAGGTCTTTACAGGGGATCTGTATCTGGGGCTCATCTAGTTGTCCTGGTCTCCGCTGTCTTTCAGGGCTGTAGAGGTCCTTTCTAGGTGCTGATCCACCATCTGGTCTGAATATGTACTGGATCCGGGTGACTGCAGTGACCATCTGATCTGGATACAGACTGGATCTGGTGGCAACAAAATAGCATTACTCATGTGAAGTGCACAAGAGACACAAGTCACTGAATTGATTGCAGTGGCGTACTTGCTTTGTCATATATATATATATATATATATGCCCTGCGTGAGTATCTGCATGCATACGGTAGGCTATGCTCTTGTAGGGTGTGCTTGATTGATATTATCATTGCAAAATGTAAACTATATTATCGTCCAGCTCTAATATGCTAAATTAGACTATAAGGCATGAAGATATTAAGTTATTATAAGCATTAGCATCATTTTCTATAAAGTTGCTTTGAAACAATTTGTATAATGAAAAGCACTATACGAATGTGACTTGACTGCTCTAATAAGCAGAACAATACACAAACTATGCAGAGAAATATTGGATCAATTATTATTTTTATTGAATTAGTTATCAATACTTTCGCATTTTGATTCTAATTTATGTATGTTTATTATCGACTCTTGACTTATCTTCCATCTTTAATTATTTAGTTTTGGTAACACTTTAGTTGAGGGACCAATTCTCACTATCAACTATAGTTGCTTATTAGCATGCATATTAATACATATCAGTTGTATTTATAAAGCACATATTATTATTAGTATTTATAAAGCACATATTAATGCCTTATTCTGCATGAGCATATTTCACATCCCTAATCTGACCTCATACCTAAACTTAACAACCTTACTAACTATTAATAAGCAGCAAATTAGGAGTTTATTGAGGCAAAAATCGTAGTTAATAGTTTGATTATTATTATTATTTTATTATTATTATTTAGCTCATTAAAGTGCATTCTGTAAAATATGTCACAATAAAGAGGTAAAATGATTTGTGAATGGCGTTTCATGTTGTCCTTAAAAAAGTGAAGACTAGTTATTAAGCTTTAGAACAGAACTAAAGATTTCATAATAGTTTATGATTTTTCAACCACCATTGTGATGTTAATGACTGAACGTCTTAAAAAGTTCAAATAAGTGCAATCAAGCGATATGATATGATGAATATATAACTCACTTAATTACAAAGACCAGCTTGCATCTGAGTCCTGTGTAATTAAATATTCCATAGAGCTTTAGTCATTCTAGGCCTATAATAGCAAAACATTCCCTGTGGATTTAACACTGAAACATCTAATTAACCAACACTTACCGTCAGCTCATGCTTTTTTAATTGGCATGGAATACATATGTAGGTGTAAAATAACACCTCGGTTAGCTTTGACAGTAAAGCAGCACAATATGCTCTAATTAATCGTCCATGAATCACAGAGCTTTGTCATAAATAGCACACAGTGGTGCACAGCGGCCATTAGAAAGTTGGATAATCAGACCAGCAGTGTATCTTCTGTTGTCTGGCCAACAAACCTCAATCTGTGCATAAAAAAACAGCCCTGTGCACGCTAATCAACACAGCGCGGAAAAGCCCAGAGCAGGTGCACACACACGGTATGGACTCACACACTCATATAGACAAAAACACAATGCTACTTTTGTTTTCCCGTTAATGAGGGCTTCCATTAGCCGAACTGACCTCCCAAAAGCTCTAATGATGTGCTGCATGATGGACTTGACATTAATTTAACTAATTAAACTGTCAGATATGCCAACACATCCCAACACACACATTCTCTGATCATTACTGGGAATTCAACTGTGTTGCAGTACAATTGTTGGAGTATGAAGAGCAGATAATGCACTTGTTGTCTTCAATGTTTGCAAAGGATTCGAAGTAATAGTTCAGATCTTCCCATCAATCAAACCTTGTTTGGATGATTACTGGAGTAACTGATGAGAAACACAGCAGATTATACAATTCACTTAGTATGCAAGTAATATATGTATTCAGATGCCCCAAAAAGTGTCCGGACACTTAAAAAGTCTGAATATCATTTTCATTTATTTTATTTTCTTTGCTTCACTACACATTTCACTTTATTTTATGATGAATTCAGCTCCAGTGTTAGGCACTTAAGCAGTGCAGGTAAAATTGTGGTATCCATTATTACTTTACCCTTGTCGTAATGAAACCCTGTCCATGGCCTCTGGCCCCCAGAATGACCCTCTACCTGACCCTTCTCTCTCCTCTCAGACAGTATCTCTCCACTGAGCCACAGAATGATGTTGAGTCTCCAGAAAAAAAGTGTCCCCGTAAGTGTAGCATATCTTAAGGATGTGGCAGCCTTCATAGCTTTAGAAAATCCCCCATTTTTTTAGGAAATTTTCATTATCATAATGGCACAGTTGCAGAAAATATGTCCCTCAGATTTCAATACCTGTAAAAAAGGTGGTGTTTACAGTAATGCAGTTACTGTGCATCAGTCTATGGACAATGCACTGTGTTGAACTGGTTTAAATCTTATCTTTCAGAACATTCTCAGTTTGTTTACCTGGGTACTAGGGCTGCACGATTAATCGAATGCGATTGTCATGCGCATTTTGTTAAAAAAGCTGGTTCTGTAATCAGCAGGAAATCATCATCACGTGCTTTCAGATGGAGCAGAATTTACTACACATAGTTCACTGACAAGTTGCGCAATAAAATCGTCTGCGATTTTTTTGAAAGCACGAAAGATTCTGAAATCGAAGAAATCGTTCGCGATAATGACAGCTGTTTGCATAGCTTCTCAGTGAACTACGGCTCTGTGAAGAATGCTGCTCCATCTGAAAGCATGTGAAAATACCACATTTAATAACATATTTTTACTCCAAACTCACTTCATAACGTCAGTCGAGTGTTTGAAATAAATCCTTCTCTGAGATGACGTGGCTTCTTACACAGAATAAGGCACGAAACATATTTTAAAGTATTCTAAGCAGTGATAAAGGCTATGTCGATTAACATTGCATTATTAAACGCCTGAAGAATACGTATTGGTGACTGGTGATGAAAAATTCAGCAGGTTTGAAATAGGCTCAGGTCCATCCACATTGTATAGAGGTCAGCTAGCCTTTCAAGCAGCGATTTCCCCGAGGTATGATAATCAAACCATCTGCACTGCACTCTGCAGGGAGGACAGTGCTTTAGACAACAATGCAGATTGGATGCTAGAAGGACATGAATGGATAATACCATACTGAGGGCCGGCGTGAGAAATAAAAAGTCAAAGATGACAGAATTCAAATTCTTTGTCATGCATGTTTTTTTTTTATTGGGTGTATTTGCTTTCAGATAGAGATTGATATCAATATAGAGATCAATATTGCTTTTGTTTGACCGAAATGGATTGTTTTGCTATTTATTATTATATGAAAGGTACCTTAATTTTTTTTAATGACAATATCACATTCACTATCTTCACTACCTTGTGACTTTATTTGTTTTAGAATTGCATTGCATAAGGTTGATTACTATGCAAATTCAAAGACTTTGCATTAGGAAAATCTTAAGAACAGGAAAACCAAGCATTACCTTTTTTGTGTTGGAAATTTCTAGAAACTCTTGAAACCGCATCTGAGATTGCTGTAATGTAATTTCTGTCCTCCTAAAGACAAGTGGATAAAACTGGTTTTAGATCAGTGATGAAGATTCGCTATCATACACAAGCGAGTGACAGCTGCAGAAAGTGAAACCATTCGGTGCATTGACACTGAAACAGCATTTAAGGGCTCATCCGGTCTCTCTTGTAGCCTGCTGTGTTATTTGCCTCTGTGAAGCTTAGAAATTTATGTTAAGTTCAGCTTTTGTGCCATGAACAGTCTTTTTGTTTTCAGGCAAATCAGCTGGACTCACATGAGGCTTTACCACATGAACACAATAGGAATTATTAAGCGTTTATGTGGCTTAATGTGTCAGCATTGCCTTGTGTGAAGCAATATGGGATTAAAGTTCAGATTTGTTGTTCTAGAATTGAGTTAAAAAAGCATTGGTTTGTTCCATTTTCAAGCAGTGAAGGAGAATTGTCAAAATTTTGTCTGACAAATTATATGACAAATTTTACACTGACATTTCTTACGCCTGTCTCATAAAAAGTTAATAAACCTCTTTTTATGGCGTGTGTGTGTGGGCGGGAAGACAATATTCAAATATGTGAAGGTCACATGAGTTTCCACAATGTGACATACTATAATTCATCCGAAACTGTTAAACATTTCCTATATTATAATAATTCATAGTTTTTTTTGTTTGTTTGTTTGTTTTGTTTTTATAAGCACATAATAGTTGAGAGACTACATAATATATTTGCTACAATGAAAAAAGGCTACAAATCGATGGTGAAAAATTTGTTATCTAAAAAATACACTCCCTGACAAATATGAGAATTTAAACCTAAAATCGTGACTGTCACGGTTGGGGTGTTCTAAAGAACAGGCAGGACGACGATGACGACGAATAAACGGATATTTAATCAAGAAACAACAGGAGATCCAGACAGGGTAGACATCAACACACAGGGTAACATTCACATAGACATTGGCATTTACAATAACCAACAAACTAGAATACAGGAGACAGGAACTAATAAAGGGCAAATAACGAGGGGCAGACAGGTGAGCCCAATAAGGTGATTAACTACAAATGAGAACAGGAACAACCAAATAAGGACACAGAGGGAGAAACCACAATCCACAGTCCACAGGGGTGTGACAGATAGTCTAAAAATATCAAAGACAACATACACCATGACCTGAAGGATATGTGTGTTCATTCAAAGAAAGGTTTTCCTATGGATTAATTAGAGAAGAGTCCATTTCTACTGTGCATTGTGTCTCTTCCTATAAAAAGGTAGTGATTTTCCCTACTCACATTCCTGTGGGTCATAAAACCAGTGATATCAGCATTAGTTGCCATGGGGACCAGGGGGGCCTGGTGTCGTTGCAGACATCCTGGCACCCAGTTTATTGGGTGAGGGGACTGTGACGATTTGTTAATCTAATGAATAACTGATTTGTTAAATCAAATGAAAAATTGTGTGTTTGATTGGTCCAGACGCTACAATGTGTTAGTGATAATGTTCTGTTTTGATAGGATTTAAAGTTACTTCTGCTATGTTGGAGTTTTTGGGTTTATTATTGCACTGGATAGTAGAGTCTGTGGTTAGATCAAAGATGGGCCAGAAACATGATTTCATTTATGCTGCATCCTGCTTTATTTAAAACACAATAACTGTACACATGCCAATGCAGTGATAATCTTTTTGCTAGTTATATTACCAGACTCATGTGCTCTACTGCTAGCTAACAACTGATGCAAAAGGTTTGAGTTAATTTGATGTTTCTAATTGTAATGATTTTCTGTGTCTATCACTAAACATGTGCTGCTCATTTCTCCAGCAGCTGAATCCTGGCGAGAGCCACGAAAGGCTTCGAAGAGTGGACTCTAATCGAAAGTCCCGTAGCTTCAGCAAGCAGCCCAGCACTGGGGATTACTACAAAACGTATAGGTACTGGCTAGGATTAGGGATGTAGAATATGGTCATACAAAATATGTGCTTTATAAGTACTAATAAACAGCCAATATGTTAATAATAGGCATGCTGATAAGCAACTAATAAATAGTGAGAATTGGTCCCTATACTAAAGTGTTACTATATATATATATGGATATGTAGTTCAGCCAAAAATTTTATTTACTCAACCTCGAATTTTTTAAACTTGTATGAGTTTCTTTCTTCTGTGGAACATAAAGGATATTTTGAAGATTGTGGGTAACCAAACAGTTAATGGTCCCAAATGACTACCGCCATATTTTCTTCCATAATATTGGAGGCAATGGGGACCATCAACAATATGGTTGCCAAACAGAAAGCTGTTGTTTCCTGGACAGCCAGCTCTCTTTGGTTTGACTCAAGCTAGTTTCACTCCCTCACCTGTCACATTACAATACAAATCCATGGAAGGTGTGGCAGCCCAGAGTTCCACAATTATTGTACACATATTGGGCTGCTGGGTAAACAGTGCTCAGTCCTTTTTTTGTTGTGTTATGTAAGTCTGATGGCTGTGACCTGGCACAGATTTATCCTATTATAACTGCAGTTTGACTCATAGGACAGAATATTTTGGGAAAAAATATCTTTATATAGTAGTTGTTTTTCCTAGTCAACAATGATTGAATGGAGAGCAAATTTGGTTTTCCTTTTTTTTTTTAAAGAGTGGTTCACACAAAAATTAAAATTCTGTCATAATGTACTTACCCTCATTGTATCAAACCTGTATGACTTTCTTTTCCCCCTTTTCCCCAACACAAAAGGAGTAATCTAGGAAAATGTCCAAGCTGCTCTTTTCCATTTGAAAGTGAATGGTGACGACATATGTTCCTTGTCCCTGTCCACTTTTATATATTGGAAAACAGCAGCTAGGACATTCTACCAAACCTCTAAGAAAGAAAGTCACACAGGGCTATGTTTCCCAAAAGCATAATAAGCCTACAGTAAGAAGATCGTACAGATTGTACAGACCAATGGTTTCTACGATCTACTAAAGTTGTAAATGAAACAAAGATTGTTGGAGTATGTATTACAAGAAAAGACTACTGCAGACTTTCAGAAATTTCACATTTGTGACCCTGGACCACAAAACCAGTCATAAGGGTAAATTTTTCGAAATTGAGAGTTATACATCATATGAAAGCTGAATAAATAAACTTTCCATTGATGTATGGTTTGTTAGGATAGGACAATATTTGGAAACCAGATTTGAAAATCTGGACTCTGAGGGTGCAAAAAAATCAAAATATTGAGAAAATCGCCTTTGAAGTTGTCCAAAATGAAGTTCTAAGCAATGCATATTACTAATCAAAAATTCAGTTTTGATGTATTTACGGTAGGAAATTTACAAAATATCTTCATGGAACATGATCTTTACTTAATGTCCTAAGGATTTTTGGCATAAAAGAAAAATCAATCATTTTGACCCATACAATGTATTTTTGGCTATTGCTACAAATATACCCCAGTGACTTAAGACTGGTTTTGTGCTCCAGGGTTACATTTAATTCACTGTTTCTTGTCATACCTTTGTAATTATTTGTGAAATGAACTAGCAATTTCAGAGTAAAAATTCCTTCAATTTATTTTCAGTGTAACAACATGAGGGTAAATGATGACAAAAATGTCTTTTTTCTGTCTATTTGAATTAACCCTAAGGAATTTTAGGAGAAACATCTGAGACAAGATACTTAACTAAGAAATCCATTATCCAAGCTGTGCATTTTTTTAGGAACACATTTGAGACAAATTTGATACTTAAAGAATAACTCCAATAATTCTTCAGAGAAATTACATTTACCACCTGTGAGGAACATGCATAATGTGAACTAGAGAGATAATCAAGATCAGCATTTCATATGGCCACGTTCTGATATCAGATCTAATCTTCGTTGAGCCAATTAGATGCCCAGTGGGGCGTCTGGCCACTTGATTGAACCAGATGGTCCTCCACATGTCCCACTGGGTAATGACCCATTAACACGGACATGCGTGCGACATGAAACGCACCATATGCTGGAGACAGTGATGATGATGAGGAGGGGATAAGGGACACGTGCGTGGCACGCGTCCAGGAGGCGGGGGTGCGTGGGGTGAAAGGTCAGGGCTTGTTTACTTGGCGACCGTTGTAGGGGCGGGTGGGTGGTCTCTGGAGATGCTGAGTGTGAAGGATTGCGGCTCTTAGCTTAGCAGATGTCCTTTCATTCCAGAAAACCACTCAATTAGATTAATTATGTATTCATCACCAGCTGCAATGCATATGGTGGGGTGCAGTGTTGGTCAGATTAAGTGGTTTGGGAAATTGTATTTGTTATGTTACTCTGTCAATGACCATTTTAGTGTCCAAAATTAAAGTGACCTTTATGCCTTTATTAAGCCAAACATATGAAATAATAATCAGAAAGAAATCTATTTATTTTTGAAATGGAACAGAGCTTTTAGACAAACAACAACAAAAACAACTTTTATTTAGAGGACCAAAATGAGCAGTTGCTGATGTTAATATGACCAAAAAGTTAAGATGAAATTCTGATAATCAGTGAGATCTTTATAACAGACTACTTACATAAAATGCTTATAAATATCAGTTGTCACTCTGTATATCCCAATAAGATGTCTTAGTAAGATGATTAGTTTTATGATCAAAGCTCTGTAGGTTTTATTGTGGTCAGCAAGACATATAATGCAATGCAATACAATGATGATTGAGGGATGCACAAGTAAACATCCCTCAAAAACCTGATGTATCATGTTTGATACTCGTGATTTTAAAAAAAATTATATGTATGGATAATTAAGTGAAGGGAGATATTTTAGAATTAAATTTAAAAGCCTTTTACTTGCTAAAACATGTGAACTATCAATCTGTAGTCAGAAGGCTTGTAGAAGATTGTGTACAACAGGATTTTCAGCAAAGTTTTGGTCATGTTGATAACTTAGAGGCCTTTGGATTTTTATCTTTTCATTTACTCGCCCCTATGCCATCTCTGATGTTTATGACTTTCCTTCTTCAGATGAATGAATTTTTTTTTATTTTTTTTTTAGAAAAATAATCTGTCTCTTTGCATCCATATATAATGCAAGTGAATGGGAACCAGAATGTTGGCGCTTCAAAAAGCACATACAGACATCATGACAACCCCAGTGAATGAATCAGTGTCTTCTGAAGTGAAACTATGGGTGTGTATAGAAAAAAATGCTAACTTAAAATCATTGCTTCCAGACAACCTTCATACACACATTCATGGGAGGGTCTAATGTGTGTTTGATATAAATGAAAGTATGTTATGAAGCTTGACATACAGTAAGCATGTTTAAGTCAAGAGTAAACTCAACCCTATCGTGAATGCGACTATGGCATTTGGTCTGAAGTTATGATTTATAGTGAAAAGGTATATATGTGACCCTGGACCACAAAACCAGTCATAAGGGTCAATTTTTTGAAATTGAGATTTATACATCAACTGAAAGCTGAATAAATAAGCTGATCATTGATGTATGGTTTATATGTTATGATAGGACAATATTTGTCCGAGATACAACTATTTGAAAATCTGAGGGTGCAAAAAAATCTAAATATTGAGAAAATC
>NW_015667432.1:14861-15425 GCF_001515625.1 Sinocyclocheilus rhinocerous
TGTTGGCGCTTCAAAAAGCAAATACAGACATCATGACAACCCCAGTGAATGAATCAGTGTCTTCTGAAGTGAAACTATGGGTGTGTATAGAAAAAAATGCTAACTTAAAATCATTGCTTCCAGACAACCTTCATACACACATTCATGGGAGGGTCTAATGTGTGTTTGATATAAATGAAAGTATGTTATGAAGCTTGACATACAGTAAGCATGTTTAAGTCAAGAGTAAACTCAACCCTATCGTGAATGTGACTATGGCATTTGGTCTGAAGTTATGATTTATAGTGAAAAGGTATATATGTGACTCTGGACCACAAAACCAGTCATAAGGGTCAATTTTTTGAAATTGAGATTTATACATCAACTGAAAGCTGAATAAATAAGCTGATCATTGATGTATGGTTTATATGTTATGATAGGACAATATTTGTCCGAGATACAACTATTTGAAAATCTGAGGGTGCAAAAAAATCTAAATATTGAGAAAATCACCTTTAAAGTTGTCCAAATGAAGTTCTTAGCAATGCATATTACTAATCAAAAATTAAGTTTTGATATATTTAC
>NW_015667432.1:19011-20470 GCF_001515625.1 Sinocyclocheilus rhinocerous
AGTCATAAGGGTCAATTTTTTTAAATTGAGATTTATACATCATCTGAATAAATAAGCTTTCCATTGATGTATGGTTCATATAGGACAATATTTGGCCGAGATACAACTATTTGAATATCTGGAATCTGAGGGTGCAAAAAAATCAAAATATTGAGAAAATCGCCTTTAAAGTTGTCCAAATGAAGTTCTTAGCAATGCATATTACTAATCAAAAATTAAGTTATGATATATTTATTTACGGTAGGAAATTTACAAAATATCTTCATGGAACATGATCTTTACTTAATATTCTAATGATTTTTGGCATAAAGGAAAAATCTATCATTTTGACACATACAATGTTTTTTTGGCTATTGCTACAAATATACCCCAGCGACTTAAGACTGGTTTTGTGCTCCAGGGTCACATATATTCTAAGTTTATAATAGTGTTTTTCTTACACACACTTATTGTTTTTTGGAGCTTCAACAATCTGCCGCTTAATTCACTTGCAACATGTGGACTCACAGAGAGGTTCTGAAGAAAGAAAGTCATAAACATCCAGGATTGCGTGAGTTTGAGCAAATGATGAGATCATCTTCATTGTTGGGTGATCTGTCACTTTGCAATAGTACTAAATATTTAAACGTTGAAATCTGCCGCACTGTTACCTGTTCTCTCGACAGGGCTCTGCACTGTTGGAGGAAGCGTCAGACACGGCGCCTGCTCCTGAGAACGGGACGGGAAACACAGAGGATCTGCCCCTTCCTCCTCCTCCACCCTCCATCCCGACTCCACCTCCTCCTCCACCTCTTCCCTCAGAGCTGCCCCCACCTCCTCCTCCTCCTCCTCCTCCTCCACCCAGCACCTCCACACCGGCCCCTGCCCAGCGCCGCATGTCTTCTTCCTCCAGCAGTGAGTACAGACACATCTCATCCAGAACACCTCTTTTGCTCTCTCTAGGAAATAAACGGTGGAATAAAGCATTTAAAGAGGTCATATATTAATGTTTCATTTTCATTGTATATTTCACAGCAAGTAACAAAATACTGCAAATGTGAAAGCGCAACAAAGGGTGGGTGGTTCTTATTATCGGTGTTGAAAACAGTTTTTGCTGCCTAATGTTTTTGTGATACTTTTTTTTCTTTTTTTCAAATCACTTTGATGAATAGAAAGTTGAAAAGAACATTCATCTCAAAGTAAGTGTATCACAGTTTCAACAAAAATATTAAGCGGCAAAACTATTTTCAACATTGATAATAATCAGAAATGTTTCTTGAGTAGCTAATCAGCATATTAGAATGATTTCTGAAGATCATGTGACACTGAAGACTGGAGTAATGATGCTGAAAATTCTGCTTTGCATCACAGGAATAATTTTTTTTAAATATTTTAAAATAGAAAACTGTTTTTTTAAATGGTAACAATATTTCACAATATCACTGTTTTAACTGTATTTTCAATCAAATAAATGCAGCCT
>NW_015667432.1:20746-28913 GCF_001515625.1 Sinocyclocheilus rhinocerous
CCCCTCCTCCTCCTCCACCCAGCACCTCCACACCGGCCCCTGCCCAGCGCCGCATGTCTTCTTCCTCCAGCAGTGAGTACAGACACATCTCATCCAGAACACCTCTTTTGCTCTCTCTAGGAAATAAACGGTGGAATAAAGCATTTAAAGAGGTCATATATTAATGTTTCATTTTCATTGTATATTTCACAGCAAGTAACAAAATACTGCAAATGTGAAAGCGCAACAAAGGGTGGATGGTTCTTATTATCGGTGTTGAAAACAGTTTTTGCTGCCTAATGTTTTTGTGATACATTATATATAATAATAATTTCTTTTAAATATTTTAAAATAGAAAACTGTTTTTTTAAATGGTAACAATATTTCACAATATCGTGGTTCTTATTATCGGTGTTGAAAACAGTTTTTGCTGCCTAATGTTTTTGTGATACTTTTTTTTCTTTTTTTCAAATCACTTTGATGAATAGAAAGTTGAAAAGAACATTCATCTCAAAGTAAGTGTATCACAGTTTCAACAAAAATATTAAGCGGCAAAACTATTTTCAACATTGATAATAATCAGAAATGTTTCTTGAGTAGCTAATCAGCATATTAGAATGATTTCTGAAGATCATGTGACACTGAAGACTGGAGTAATGATGCTGAAAATTCTGCTTTGCATCACAGGAATAATTTTTTTTAAATATTTTAAAATAGAAAACTGTTTTTTTAAATGGTAACAATATTTCACAATATCACTGTTTTAACTGTATTTTCAATCAAATAAATGCAGCCTACAGGTGAGCAAAGACACTTGACCAGTAGTGTACATAATACTTTCGCCTTTTTTTATAAAAGCCAGTAGATGTTTAGCAACCTGCTATTTAAAAGTCAGTTGACCACTGTACAATTTTCATGCATGCAAAGCTTTCAAAAGCCCCCAAAAGTGCCAACAAACTTCATGAGCACCTGAGGATCTGTTAGGCCAAGATTTAAAACTGAGGAACAAGACTACCAGGATGGCCTTAAAAAGTACAGTTAAAACTTCCTAAAGGAATCTAGTTGTGCAAAGCATGCAAAATTCAGGATGCACTTGTTCTCTTAAAGAAATATTTCAAGCTAAATACTAAATACAAGCTAAATTTCAGGATAAAAGTAATAGTAATCATTTAAAGCCATGAATGCAATGAAATGGTAAAATGACAGTATGTCTCAGATGCTGTTACAGTACAGACTGTAAGTTGTATTTAACAGATAATATTCCTTTATCTAAAGCAGCGTTTCTTAACCTTTTTTGAGCTACCCATTGTTCAGGTCCCTTTCCGCCCCCCATCAAACAAAATGTAGTCTAATCATCTTCACTGAATATTAAAGTTGATTATTATTTTTATCAAGTCAAGTCACCTTTATTAATATAGCACTTTAAAAAATAGATTGTGTCAAAGCAGCTTTACAGTGTTAAACAGGAAAAAAATAATATTTCAATGCAAACATTTTGTCTTTATAATGAGGACTATTATTATATTTACAGTACCGTTCAAATGTTCGGGGTCATTACGATTTTTAGAAATTAATACTTATTTAATTCAAGGATCCATTAATTGATCAAAAAAGACAGTAAAGTGCCTTTTTCTCGTAAATTATTTGACAGTAAGTGTAAGAACATTAATTTACAGAGTTTTTAAGCATGTTGGTGATTTTCAGTGCTGCATATTTGGCGTTGTTGAGGTTTCTTTCATTCTTTATCTGACATAGACTGTTGTTCCAAAGGTTAAAGAGACTTTAAAAATTCCTGTTTAGAGTATATATATATATATATATATATAAGGGGGGATTTATGCAGTAGAGATTTTCTAGCTCTTGAACACCCTTTTTTCTGCTGATTTTAACTCTAAATTTTGGGTGGATGTTTTCAATTAGCTTTCAGTGAAAATAATAATATTTGTAACCCTGGAGCACAAAACCAGTCTTAAGTCACTGGGGTATATTTGTAGCAATAGCCAAAAATACATCGTATGGGTCAAAATTATTGATTTTTCTTTTATGCCAAAAATCATTAGGATATTAAGTAAAGATCATGTTCAATGGAGATATTTTGTAAATTTCCTACAGTAAATATATTAAAGCTTAATTTTTGATTAGTAATATGCATTGTTAAGAACTTAATTTGGACAACTTTAAAGATGATTTTCTCAATATTTAGATTGTTTTTTGGCACCCTCAGATTCCCGATATTTAAATAGTTGTATCTCAGCCAAATATTGTCCTATCCTAACAAACCATACATCAATGGAAAGATTTATAGTTTTAGAAAATTACATTGTTTTAAAGAATATATTGAATTCCGTTTTTTCTGAATGAAAATGGTAATTTTAGTTGGTAAATGTCACATTTACACAAGTAAATGGAAGAAAAGTAAACCCTCCTTTACTATATTTCTTAGATTTTGCGAGAATGCTTAAAAGAAAACTAAGTATAAAGTTGGGAAACGTATGCAAAATAGTTACTATTTTAGTGCTGTCCTGATTCATATCTTTGTCTTAGTCGTGAGTCTATTGAATTATTTTTTTTTTGCATGTCAGGGTGGTGTTCCTTACTATGTTGATATGTTCCCTGTCTTGCATTGTACATGTGCAATAAAAATGCAAAATGTGCAGAAATTTAATATATATATATATATATATTACAATCTTTCTGTTCATTTAAATATTTAAACACCTCAACACAATTATTAAGCAGCATAACCATGTTCAGCTATATAACACCTATAATAATCAGAAGAAATGTTTCTTGAGCTTTCTGAAGGGTCGTGTGACACTGAAAGCTGGAGTAATGGAGCTTTAGCATGACAGGAAAAATAAATTTTTTAATATATTAAAATAGAAATGGTAGATTTACTGTTTTTACTGTATGTTTGATCAAATAAATGCAACCTTGCTGAGCAGAAGAGATTTCTTTCAAAACCATTTAAAAATCTTACTGACCCCCTTTTGAATGGTGGTGTATTTTATATATTGTATTTATAATATATATTTTAAAAAAGCATGTATTTATAACAGCCCATATATAATTTTATTTTGTTGTTTTGACGGGAAGTTCAGCAGCTGCGCTACAGAAGGCTAATACACCGTCTAGTCCGGTAGCATTGGCGTAAGCTGGCAGGTACACTATACCAGACGTGAACGGCACGACCGTCCAGTGTAGAGACAGCATTAGGACGTTGCAGACCATTTTCTTTTGCAAGTTTAAGCTCATGCATCTTTGGTGTAAACTGGCTTTAACTAAACGCCCCCCAAGAATACCTCAGCACCCCCCTTTCAAAAATGTTGCTTTAAGTGCCCCCTGATGTTCTCTGAACGCCCCCATTGAGAAACACTTATCTAAAGTGTTTAAGTAATTAATCTGAAAATTAACATGACTGGTGTGTGTGCATTGGTGTCAAACTTCGGTTTACCTATCAGTATTTGCTTGGATCTTCAGTCATGGGTGAATGTGCAACCAATCTAACATCCAATGTAAAATATTCATGCTGTTTAATCTGCAATCCTAAACCGTTTATTTAAAGCAGATGTTGTGGATATCAGTAGACATGTCCATGTTCAGTCCAACTCTCAATATCACCGAGTGCTCTCCGCAAGCACAAGCTGGAAGACTTAGAAAGAGCCACAAGGTAAATCTTACGAAGTTCCAGTCTGTTAACATGAGATCTGGCGGCCTGCTCATTCCAAAGTCTGTTTACGAATTAATGCACATGGGCTATTGTTACTTTGAATTGGGTTTAGTGTTCTACCATTTACTTAACTGTTCTTCCTCCAAGGGAAATTTGACATGTCTTCGGGACAAGACAATATCCGTGATGTGTTGTGCAATTCAGTGTTATATCAGGGAAATGTAGCACTTTATAGCGACTCGCTGGCTGTGGAATTACACCGTCAATTTGCATCTGTTGTGGCCTGTGAAAGAGAAAACATGAGCAGTGAATACACAGACACAAAGCCCAAAACTCACTAGCTGGTCACCTGATTGCCTTCTTCTGTTGCAAAAATTGGTGTTTCATTTGAGGTACTCAATCATGAAATCGTGAATTTCTTAATTCATCCATCATATTTAGGACAGCTAAGATATAGATCCTGTAACTGCTGTCACATTTTAAAATATATTTAAATAGGAAAAACATTAATTGTAATAAAAATATTTCTGTTTTTACTGTATATTTTATCAAATGAATGCAGCCTTGGTGACCATAAGAGACTTTAAACAATCAAAACAATTTAAAAAATAACATTAAAAATTCATAATTATTCCAAACTTTTGACCGGTAGTAGTACTCATACCCCTATGTATTAAATTTTATTGCGTGACTTATAATGCAAATTTTTGTTTATATCGTATGTCTGGTTGAGGAGAGGTGTGCAATTCCTTTTCTAAGCATTTTATTTTATTTATTATTATTTTTTACCCGCCAGATGATAAAAAGGGTAAAAATGGCTTGGGCCAGTAATAGGGATGGGTGAGACCACTTATTTTGTTTTCGATACTTTTAAAGCCCAGTATCGTCAATATCAATACCGATACGATACTTCTAAATAGGGCTGGGCGATTTTCCCGATTTTATCGATTAATTCGAATTTAATGTTTTACCTAGAACAGTAGAGATGGATGCAGCTGATGATTGACGTCTCCATTCACAGTCAGTAAATACCGCATGTGCTGTGAGTTTAACCTGCTGATTTTATGACTCCTCCGTATCCAGTTTAAGTTGCATACATTTTGTTCTTGCATTGATGTTATTACTTTAGTAGCAATTTTGCACTTTGACAGTCAGTTTAAGATAACATAACTATATAACTATACAGTAGCCTATTTTATTATTGTGTGTATCTGATAGTTTACAAAATCAAATTATTGCGACACTTGTCATTGAAATGGCTTGGAAAAGTGTCCCAATCAACCTGAATTCACCGTACTCTTCGAAATCATGATTGCATTACAGTATGTTGTTTTAAACCCCAAATATTTTACTTATAACTTTATTATATTTTACTAATAACTTCATTATAATTCTTCATTAATAATTATTTAGTTATTTGTAATGTTAATTGTAAAAGAAAAAAAAAATTGAAAGTAGTTTCACTACCTTTTTCAGAAGGGTAGCTTGAATGTAGCTTAACTACTTTAATTTACGAGTAGCTTGTAGCTGGTCAAGCTACAGTTTCAGAGTAGCTTCCCCAACACTGGCTATAAGACAAGTTTTTACAGGATGCAGTTGTAGTTCATGCATCTTTTCTGCAAAGATATTTAACAAGTGATTTGTTTAACAT
The DNA here is from genome assembly GCF_001515625.1 of Sinocyclocheilus rhinocerous. NCBI lineage: Eukaryota > Metazoa > Chordata > Actinopteri > Cypriniformes > Cyprinidae > Sinocyclocheilus > Sinocyclocheilus rhinocerous. The sequence continues at coordinate 26,047 of NW_015667432.1, forward strand.
TTACATCATGTTGACAACTTCATGTGTGCTGCACTTAGAATAGGGTTTTCTTTAACTAGAGGGTTAATAAAGAAAAAGCTATTTGAATCATGTTGTAGTAACATTTTTAAGTTGAGTTAAAAATCTTAAAAAAACGAGAATCGGTCAAACGTTCTGAAAAAATCGAGAATTTTTTTTTTTGCCAAATCGCCCAGCCCTACTTCTAAACTGAACTTTTAAATTATGAAATTTATTAAATTACTATGTCGCATGCATAAAATGCAACCTTTTATTCTGACATTGTATGATTTATATTAACATTACAGAATAGAACATGATCAATATGAACTTTTAACGTTCAATCTAAATAAATGTAATTGCACAAACTATGACTACAATTTCAGTTTGTTTATTGTGAAATAACTCAAACATATATGTTTTTTTCTGTCCTCTGATAAGCATTGTTATTCGTCCAATTCAATGCATATTGTACGCATTCATTTTTTTGTTAAATAAACAAAATCACTGGTAAAAAAAAAAAAAACACCTGAGTATCGATATTTTTTTTTAGTTGAGTATCGATACTTTCGATACTCGCATCAATAACGATATATCGATACTTCAGGATCGATACGCCCATCCCTAGCCAGTAAGCAAGCACATAGCAACCTGCTAGCAACCATTCTTGCAACCACTTAACAATTCCATTGTAACACCATAGCAACCACCTAGCAACGCTCTAGCAACTATCCTGAATCCCCGAGAAGCTACCTAGATGCCCTAGCAACCACCTAGAATACCCTACACATACAAAAAGAACTCAGAACACCTTAGCCACCACATAACAAATACCTAGCAACCAAATAAGCAACTTAGCACTTTATCTAGTGTTGTCCAGTTTTTACCTATTTTTCAGTCACACATTTTCAGAACAAGTATACGACTTTGAGTCACCTATAGATCATCCTTGACCACAGGTACATGGTTGTATGTAGTAAAGAGGTGAACAGGTTGCCAAAACAATATTGTGTTTCATTGTGTTTGGTTTTTTTGTTTGTTCATCTCCTTTCTTTCCTTCCTGTATTTGTCATCCTCTGCATCTGTCTTCACCACACCTGTCTCACTGAACACCTGTCTGCCTGGATCTGTCTCTCTCTCTCTGGCTGTCTGCTTTGCATGGATATTTTCTGGCTTTCCCTGTTCTTCTCTTGTCATGGTGCATTGGCTCTAAAGAAGGGGATCTCTCCTCTACGCATCTGTCTCCCTCTGTCACCCCGGCTCCAGAAACACTCCGGCAGAGGAAGAGTAAGTATTTTCCCCCAGCCTCATTATGTGTGTACCATATGTGTGTGTTTGTATTTATGTCTCATTCTTTACTCCAATTCTTCTCATTTCCCTTCATCGAGAGCATTGAGTGCGTTGTTTATTTGGCTACTGGACAACAAGCTAAATCAAATCTAGTATTTTCAATATTACCATGAACTTTCTTCTCACGTCAGATAGCCAAAGAAACCCCAGCACCCAGCATGATTTTTCTGTGATCCCAGTTGCGATCAGCCCACAGAATTCCCAGATGCTTCGGGGACTCTGGCACATCAGCTGTGATTGTTTATAGAGCGTAGCTACTTTGATGAAATTGTGCGACGAGTGAGGTCGTTTTTTTGGCTTAAACCACTTTACCACAAATACAATGAAGTCAACATGAAATGACATTCAGAGCCCATTTTACTGATGTATTTCTGACAGTGTTGGCGAAAGTTACTTTTAAAAGTAATGCATTACAATATTGTTACTTCATAAAAAAGTAACTAATTGTGTTACTTAGTTACTTTTAATGGAACGTAATGTATTACATTACTTTTGCATTACTTTCTGTCACCTGAGCTGGGCTTGTTTATTTATCTTTAACAACAAAAAACCCTAAAGTTCTATTTTTGGCAACTGTAAAAGCCCTTTCACATCAAAAGTGAACTGAATGAGCCTCAGGCTGAAGGAAGCACCTCTGCGCTTACTACCCAATTTCTGTCAACACGGGGACAGGAGAGGAATCAGTGAATAAATGGGAAAACAAAGTAACTTGAATGTAAAATGTAATGAATGTAAAAAGTGGGGGTGCCATACCAGAATGAAGTCAGGTGGTTGGTTGACAACTAAGAGGGCTTGATGTAAATAACGTTATTATATTTTGATTGATTGTATTCTGAAATACAATGCACAATCATGTACAATAAGATTAAGTAAATATGGTGTGAGTTTTTCATACTAATAAAAATCCCTGTGGAATTAAAACCATTTCCAATTTTGATTAAACTGTTGAGTTTACGAGCAATCTATTAAAGTGCCATGTTTTGACATTAGTTTGCGTAGCGAGTCATGCTGTAATGAATGAGTGTAAAGGTGTGTAAACAGAGGGCGGCCTTACTGACTTGCTCTGCCGTCAACGCAGCGCCTTCATCCTACGCCACATCATTCCTCACCATGCACAGCTATTGTGAACATCCTGATCCTCTTTTTTCTGCTCATATTTAGGCACAAGTTCTTCTGATTGCCTTTAAGTTATATTAAAGTGATGTTTAGCTACAAGTCATAAATGAGGACTTGCCAAGTCAAGGTTGAAGGTTACGTATAGTGTGTTTGTACTAAGCTACGGCGATTTCGTTTAACTAGTAATAGGTAATGTTGGCCAAAACATGATGGTTTTCTTTCTTTGTTTATTTACTCTGAAATGTATGGAAGCCCGTTTCCGCCACTGAATAAAAAATAAAAAAGTTAATTGCGACTTTTTATCTCACAGTTCTGACTTTTTTTCTCATAATTGCGTGATACTCGCAATTCTGACTTTTTTTTCTCTCTCTTGCGTGATACAAACTCGCAATTCTGACTTTTTT